>NC_056727.1:480199035-480208571 GCF_019279795.1 Protopterus annectens
TAGATCCCTGGAGCGTGCATCTCTAAGGGATTCGGATTTCTTTAAGTATAGAATGTCCAACAGCTCTGGGTTTGACATGGCCTTGTATGTTAAACAGAGATCTCCTCTGAGCAGACGATATGCAGCAGAGTATAAGTGGAGTTTTTTTTAGACGGTCAGCATAGGGCATCTGCCTTAGGACTGTGATTATTTTAGTGAGGTATTTCTGTGGCCTTTCCAGTTGTTGCAGATGTCTTGAGAGATACATACCAAATGGGGCATTGTATTCTATAATGAGAGATGAGTACAGTGGGACAATAACCTCCTTTTTTCTGGATGAAAAGCCCTTAGTGATGAGGTATGACACATAGAAGGATTTCTTGACTCTTGTGGCGATGTAGTTGTTGAAGTTGAGACCATTGTCCACCTGTATCCCTAAGTCTTTTATCACACTTTCAGTGTTTAGTGTACTGCCACCTATGTGGTAATTCATGGGTACATGTTTTTTCCCAAAGGGAATAACTATACATTTCTTGGCATTGAGCTTGAGCCCATGGCTCAGGCACCAAGCATTTGTTTCTGTAAGGCCCTTTTGTAGAATACTTCAGAGAAGTAGATGCCAAACAAGAGCGGTCCTAGGACTGAACCCTGAGTTACTCCACTTGTCACTTGTCTAGAGCTGGATTTGATGTCTGCTACTTTTACAGTGTGGGTTCTGTCTGTAAGCCTGTTGCCAACCCATCGAGTGACGTAGGGATTAATGCCCAGCTTAGTAAGTTTATCTATGATTCCAAAGTGGGGGATGGTGTCGAAGGCCTTGGCGAGGTCCAGATAGGCAGTGTGGACCACCTTATCTTTGTGCACGGCTCTGGAGACTGATTTGAAGAAGTCATTCAGGTTCAGGAGACAAGATCGGCCCTTCACAAACCCAAACTGCATGGGGTCCAGTGTTTGAAGGTTGCCAGTCTCTTTGTTTGTTTATAAGTTCCATGATAATACGTTCCATGGCCTTGCAGATCAGGCTCATCAGACTGATGGGGCAGTAGTTCCTAGGATCCAAGGTGGATTCCCACCTTGTGGAGTGGGATAACTGTAGCTGTGCACCACTCAGTGGGCATGAAGCCTGAGGTGAGGCTATGATTAAACATGACACTTGGGTGAGGTACCAGTTCATTTTGTAGTTCATGTAGTACACAGCTTGGGATGTCGTCTGGTCCCATGGATGCTGTATTCCTAGCTTTGGAGAGTGCGTTTATTTACCTGTCTGGCCATTATTACTGGAATTTGGCAGTCTTTCGGTATTGCGATGGGTCCTTTAGGGGGTGAGAGGGAGGTGAAGTTTGCACTGAATTGATCTGCCAGGATATTGGCCATATCCTTGGGATCAGTATATTTAATGCTATTCTGTTGTAGCTCAGAGCAGATCTGAGCATTGCCATTTAGATTCTTGACATAGTTATTACACAATTACTGACATTAGGCACATTTTGGTTATGATTACTTATACTAGGGAAAACTATGATGAATGGTCTTTCCTTTGCACATACCTAATCATATCACCATACATTGACATTTGTAGACAAACAACCCTGGTGTTAATGGACTGCTTCTACATGACTTGTACTTTCCAGGATTCCTGTCTTAGTATATTTCTCATGACATTGCCCATATCTCCCATCTAATTACATCTCATTAGTTATTGTTGTACATATTTATCAATGTTTTGCAGCATAATCTTCAGCTAATAAGCTGTTCAAAGTAACTGTTCTGCATCTGTAACAGGTCCTTGTGTATTGCACGATATCCTGAAATGGGATGCATTGACTATCTTGGTTCCTACTCTCTCCAACATTCATGTTGCTGCCAGAACTGTCGTTATTGTTTCAGCATGTCAGTACTTACGTCTAGGGCCTTCCGTTATTTATCATAATTGCTCTACAGTTTTATTTATGTAGTTTTCCCGTTACCTGTGCATTATCACTGAATTTCGTACGTCCACTACCTGCACTGAACACAATGTCCAGCTGTATTGTGTTTCTTGCTCACTGCTATCGTACCTCTCTGTTCCTGATTTTCAGGGAAATCCCTGAGTTTGAATACCTTGCAATAATGGGTGACGTTTGGAGCAAGAATGGGAATTATTTTACTTAAGTAAATAATGACACTGATTAATGGTGTATACCTCTCACATCTGAAAATGTTAGTAATTCACATTCTCTTATTCTGTCAATATCTCAGATTAATAGTACTAGCATTTTAAAAAGTGTCCCTAAGCGTTCATGGTTGTTTCTGGATTTGACTCTCATTCTGATTTGTTCCTGATTCAGTTCAGAGCAGCGGCTGTTATTTGTTAGGTATCCTGTGCCTATCGTGTATTCCAAGTTGCTGTATCTAGTGTTGTCTTGTTCGCACATATGCATTGAGCGTAGACTTGTTTACAGTTGTGTGTTTACATTGTCTACATGAGCCCTTCTGAATCTCATCATGGCCATGAGTATGTGTTCTGACCATGAGCAGGTGTTTTTTGACATGTAGAGCAGCTTGGAATCATGCATATTTGATTAGCTCTGCTACTCTTCATGCACAGATGACTGATTGTGTTGGCTTCATTATGAAGTATATGCACTATTAATGAATTCCTGGGTAAATGTGAATGCGTTTACATTGTTTTTAGCTTGTCAGAGTTGAAGTCCAGAAAAGAAATTAAGGGCAATTCTCTGATGAAAGCTTGCCGTGCTTCAATATTTCCAGCTTTACTGTAGCACTGTTAACCTAACATGGCATCATGCTTGAAGGGTGAAGTTTCAAAAAAAAAACAGTTTCAGATAGAAAAAAAAATAATTTCAAAAAGAAAACTCACATTACAGTTGTCACTACAATTAGTGATACTGCTATTGCAGTGATTGCAAAACAAAAGCAGAACAATTAAAACACTTCTCGAGAAATACTTGTTTTGGTAAAAGCTTTCTATTTATTTTTCCAGTTAAAGGAATATTTTTTGTAGGAACCAGGATTTTTATATTTTTTTAACTGCCTTTCCTGTTAAAGTTATGGTAGAGTTTATGCCCCTTTTTAGTAACTATTACATGAGACAGAAGAATCTCAGAGTTATGCAAATTTATGTGTAGGTCTCCTTACTTAGTGTCCCACAACAAGATCATGTCACTGAAGGCCGGTCCATCCCTCATATTAACAGTTGTATCAGCTGTTTAACTGAACTGCAGTTAACAAAGAGTTGGCAGGTAAATAAAGAAGTAAACATACTTCATTTCTTCATGCAAACTACCAAAATGGTGGATAGTTATTATGTACTTTGTATGAAGGGAGTATGAAGGTAGTAGGAGACAGTAGGATAGATAGTGTGAACTGAAGGGAGCAACTTCCCTGGGTGCAAAATGTTACGGGGCACAGTCAGCGCCGTCTAAACCTTCATCCCAATTATGGATCGCTCCATAGTGCAATACTGGCTTTTAAAAGTTGGTATTGCATTTGCATTCACTTGAAGAGTCTTCTTTGAAAACAGAGAAAAGTGTGTGAGCCATTGTATTGCATTTTGTAATATTAGATACAAAACTGTGAAGGCTCTGTTAGAACTTATTCCACGAGAGGAGCAGCAGCAGCTAGGACAGTGGCAGACTTCAGAATTATTCTTATTCAGAACATGTTAGAAGCTACAGTTTATACTACATACCATACTTCCCTCAGACACTACAAACTAGAACCTCAGTCTAGATGTAAGAGAAGTTTTAGCATTGCTGATTGCTGTGCTTCACGAAGGGAACCCTTTAATTGTTCACCTCTCAAGACTATAGATATACTGGTTTGGATATTATCTTCATGAAATGATTTTCACTTACGGTGACCCTTTTTGAAATACTTAGTACACTTATGTTGGACACTTACAACTGCAATAGGTCTGCAGGAAGATGTCAGTGTAACTGTAAAGCTGTCCCAAGCACTCCCGCTGTTATCATTGCAGATATGTATGTACTTGTTATATACATGTTATGCTTTCTGTTGTTAATGTTCATTATAATGACAGTTTTTTGTGACATTAGCTTGACTTCTTTTATTACCACAAGCAAACTTATTCCTGCAAAGATTCCTTCCAGTCTCAGAGAAATACAGAGGGCACATGATAGCTCTGCTTTTATGTGACTCATACTCCACTTAAGCATTTTTGTAGGCAAAAGACCATCATTAGTCTTCACAGATTTGAATACAATTTTGGAAATTAATGTCTGGACCATCTTCTCATCAGGTAAGAAAACCCATATGTAGTGAAAAACTGCTAACAGTGATCTCTCCTGAAAGATTTGTTGTTACAGTTAAGTATTCTACATAACTGTACTTTCTCTCAGGCTCTGCTGCTCGAAATGTCTGTGACCATTGAACATGAATGCATACATCCCTTGTAGCCTCAGCTACAACAGTCACCCTTACATTAGTCAGCTCCGTGGCATACAGGGAGAAAGTCCACACTATTCCTTTGGTGACCTGAATTTGATTAGCAGCTTTGGTACATGTAGGATCTTACCTGTGAGAGTTGGAGTGAACAGCAATTGCTAGCTTACCGGTCCTGGGGGAAGGGAGTCAACTCTGGCTCACCACACAGGTGACACCTAGCAGAAGCACTAAGTATTCACCTAATAGAGTTATGAGCTAGCCAAGCATGCACTCCCAGCACAGTTCCCCTTGTGAGGCAGTGATTATGCGCTCAGGTGAGCCACCAAGAAGGGAGAGGTGCCTCAAAGGGAGAGGGTAAGCTGCACCCCCAGGACCAGCAAGCTGAGCCAAGCCCTACCACCCCACTCATGCTAGAGAACAAACAGCTGATGTGGAGTCCTGGACAGGAAGAAATGGGCTATTGGGCTGTTGCATAGCATGGCAATACCCATCACCCATTCTGCCAGAATAAATGGGACAGCTGGACAAGGCCTTGAGGGAGCAGAAAAAATGAAGAACCACCCTTGAAATAGAATCAAATTCAAGAGTAAAGACCACTCCTTTTGAATAATGTACTCATCTGTAACCACTGAGCTTGAATGCAGATATCCCTTGCATTCTCGTGCAGCATGAGCAGCCTTCAGATTAGAAGAGGAATCACAACCACAATCACAACTGCCTCCAATCATTGTTTCACTGGACTTTATTTACTTTCTAGTAATTCTTTGTATTTTTAAGGTGCTCCTTTCCAAAAATTTTTTTCAACTTGTAGTTTGTTTGCAGTCTGCGCTGTGAAGAAATGAAAATTAATATACTGCAACTGAAATGTCACTTGTAGATTTGTCTTCATTATTTTTCCACTTTTTTCTCATCCTGTCATTTAAATTTACTTAAACCAATTATACCAAAATAAATAGATAGTAGTTAGCTGGTATAAAAAAAATAAAGCACCGTTGTTTGGTACCCCTTTCAGACTAAAGTAGGTGCCACAAAATGGAAAATAGTGTACTTCAGGCAGTACTTATTGATAGAAGTGTTCCCTTCCTTCAGAAATCTAGGCATTTGGCTTGACCCTTTACTCCCAATGAATGTCTACCTTGAGCAGCTGAAGAACAACATTAATAGAACACTCTTTGAATGAAGAAATGTATCCAGCTTCCTCAACCCAGGAGCCAGAATTGCTGTTGGAAAATGTATTTTGCAGGCGGACAGGCAAGCCAGCATGTAAAACTCTACTGCCAATCATTAGCGGACCGGAGTTCCGCTGTGGCGACCCCTAACTGGGAAAAGCCGAAAGACACACACACACACACACACACTTAGAATAAACTACTACAGGTTGTCTTTGCAACCTGAAAACTTATACATGACTTTCAGGTTCTTGGCAATAATATTTCCATATTTTTTCTTCTTTTACCCAAGAGAGAACACCATTGTATTACCCTGGATTCAGGGTTGCCAAATTTCCGAATGGTCAGGTAGGGACTGAAAAAAAAAAAAAAGGTCTTCCACGTCTTTAATGCGGAATATCAGTAGCTCTGTGTTTTTATTTTTTTAAATAAACACAGAGCTACTTCTGTTTAATGCGAAACATCGCAGTTCCGCATTAGACAGAAGTAGGTCTGTTTTGCGATGTTTTGATTGGCCTGTATACTGGTATACGGGCCAATCAAAAATCGCTAAACACGAAGCTACTTCTGTTTAATGAGGAACATCGCAGTTCCGCATTAAACTGTTTTGCAATGTTTTGATTGGCCCGTATACCGGTATATGGGCCAATCAAAAAAAAAAAACAAAGCGGAGGCTGCCCGGGATTTAAACCGGCAGTGTGGAACTCTGGATCAGGCTGCTGATCTCGGGACAGTCCCGCCCAAATAGGGACGTCTGGCAACCCTGGCTGGATTCCAACTAAAAAAATGATCAGGCCTTATTTTTCTGACCCTGATTTTTAATAGTCTGGCACTTCTTTTCATTCTCCACATCTTGCCTTAAGGGCTGAAGCTTATTACTCTCTAAGATCCCACTTCAATAATGCTCTTCTACTCCACAGTCATCCCAGCTGGTTTTACACAGACAACCCAGTACTTTAAAAGCCACTTCTGTTTTAGGCTTGAGAGCCTGAGACTCCTTTTCTGTAAATGTTAGAAAGTGCTATGAAGTTAAAGTATTCAAGGATTATCAATGATTAAACTAATTTCTCACCTGAAAGAAAGTGCTTTTCTGTATGCATTTTCTGCCTCCTGTCTCTCCAAACATTTAAAGGTGTTACCAGGAAGGACATAATAGTTGTTAGTGAAGAAATTAATTTTTTTTCTTTGTGTGTGTGTGTGTGTGTGTGTGTGTGTGTGTGTGTGTGTGTGTGTGTGTGTGTGTGTGTGTGTGTGTGTGTGTGTGTGTTGTATTATATATGCAGTGGATAATATAGTTGTTTGTTTTGTTAGTGTTTTCTTCCTGACAGTGGCTGAAATGGGTCCTAGTGGATCATTTTATTATCTTACAAACATTTATTAAATAAGTAAATAAATAACTAAGATGTGCGTGCGTCTGTGTGTATGTTTATCTAAGACTTGGTTAAAGGTCTTTTTTTGTTAATGTTTGTGTACTATAGAAGTAATGTAGCCCAAGTGTGTAACACATTAAAGAAAACAGAGCATTTTGGGTAATGGTTGTGGTTAAATAAAAATAGAATATTAATTAACTTATGATTATTGTGCTTATTTTAGGTAGTAGAACTGTTGAAAAATATAATTCCAGAAGAAGCTGAAGAAAGCCTGTCTGTACGCAGTGACTCATCCTGTAGCTTGCCATCAATCCTTAATGATGGTGGAGAAATAAAGCAAGCTAGACCTGCTCTGTGGCTTTACACTACTGTAGCAAATGAACAAGGTAGTTACTATGTAAAGTTCTGCATACTGTATAAAAGCACATGTTCTTTTAATGGCTACTTTTTACAGTTATGTTTATGCAGAAATGTGGACTTTACCTGTACAAAGCACAGTAGTTTTGTTTAAAACAAATTATACTGTTTATTTACATCATTATCCCTGCCTTAGCAAGTATACGGCTTTCTTTAGGTATAGGGAATAGACTAGGTGCTTGATTTCATGCACCATACTGATACTGTAGTGCAACATAAGTGCAGTGATGCACTCTACAGGTGTCTGTTGTTGTTTTGATGATAAATTACACCAACGTCTCATTTACCAGGTTGGCAGTACACAGATGGATGTAAAGAACCAGTTACACTTACTGAAAATAAAGAGTAAAAGAATTTGCAGGGTCATGGTAAAATTTTTCTTAGCTTGAATGCAGCATTTTCTCTCCCTTGTAAATACATGATAGACCTTGTGGTAACCTGTTTGAAATACGTAAATGCTGCAGAATGTCAACATAAAACACACACACACACACACACACACACACACACACACACACACACACACACACACATGGGGCTGCCGTGGTGGTGCAGCAAATAACGTTGTCACCTCACAGCAAGAGGTTCTGTGGTTCAGTTCTTGGTTGGGATGCCTTCTGTGCGGAGTCTGCATATCCTTTGTGTGGTTGTGTGGCTTCCCTCTGGGTGCGCTGGTTTCTCCCACATTCCAAAGACATGCAGTAGGTGGAATGGACAGTCTAAATTGGCTGTAGGTGCAATTGTGTGTGTGAGTGAGTGGTGCAGATGAACTACCTAGGCAGGGTTAGCCACCCAGTGGTGTAAACCTTGGCTCGAGATGATTGCCACTGTTGAAGTGACACCCTGACCCCATATGTAGAATGGGAAAAAGGGGTTGAGAGTGGATGGATATATATATAAATGTAAATGTGTGTATTTGTATATATCATACTTATACCCGACCCCATTTTTTCCTGTATGGGACGGGGTGTTGCCTACACTGTTACCACATCTGTTGATTAAGGGCCATGCGACCACCTTCTTCAACAGTTAGGAGTGTCTCAGGTGTTCTGTCGTTCTGTCTCTCACAAATCATCTTCACCAAATTGTCATTTGCTTTCTTGCACATGTGCCTGAACTACTCCAATTTGTTCTTTTTGACATTCTTGACAATTGGAACTACTTTGGCTTCTGCTCTGATGTCATTTCTTCATCTGTCCCACAATGTGCATCCAACCACACATCTCAGGAAATTCATCTCTAGCTTCCTTAACTGTTCTGTCATCACTGCCCAGATTTGGTATATATATTTATTTATTTTTTATTTTACATTTGTTGACCGGGCTAGTCAAGCTGGATATATGTCCATTTTCAGTGGAGGCCCGGGGAGAAAAGCTCCAACGGTATTGCAAGTAATCCACAGAAACAGGTAACACAAGGTAAAAATTATATATATATATATATATATATATATATATATATATATATCTATATGTACACACACACATGCACATATAAACATATATGGGTCTACTTCTAAAGCCCAGCTCTCAGATGACCAACTTTTAAAATCCCGAGACGAAAATCACGAAAGTTCAGAAACCCGAACGTGACTTTTTACTAGGATAAGTAAATATGTGGCCAACTGTAAACGATGGGTCTGTGTGTGTGTGTGTGTGTGTATATATGTATGTATATATATATATATATATATATATATATATATATATATATGTGTGCGTGTATATAAAAAAAGGAAGCAACAGGGACACTAAAACGCACTGTTTAATCCAAGTAGATGGAAGCACTTTTGTCAGTAGTAATACACCAACTTCTTCAGACAAACCATGAACAGTCAAATACAACTCCTTAAATAATCATAAATTATACAATTAATTAATTGAATAATTAACCACCATAATTAAAATATATAACAGAAATTGATACAATAACCTACTTTAAATTAAATCACTAAAAAGACAGTTAAGAATAATAATTAAAAATTATGATAATGCTAAACCAATGAAATTAATTTGATAAAAAATGGAGAGTTTCACCATGGATATAACATCTTATTAAAAGAAATTTAAATATATCTGTATGTGTGTGTGTGTGTGTGTGTGTGTGTGACACTGTGTGTGTATATACATATATATATATATATATATATATATATGCTGTATGTATTATATATATATATATATATATATATATA
>NC_056727.1:480265575-480270575 GCF_019279795.1 Protopterus annectens
TGGATCCATATTCTATGTCTCTTTATTCCAGTAGTTTAAATTTTGTCAAGAAAAGTTCCCTTTCAGAATATAGAGTTTCTCTATAATTTTATGTTCTGTCATATCTAATTCAGGACCATATACATTCTCTTTTTCCAGTAGTTATGTCAAGCATCTTTCAGAATATTTCCAAGAAGTGGAAATGAGGCTTATATGGAAATAGTGCTGTACCATGTCATATTGTTCTCTTTGTGTATGAGGATGACACTGGCAGCGTTCCGAGATCTCAGAACTAACCTGCTTCACAGGAAAGAGTTGAATAAGATAGTATCTAAACACATTAAGATGGCCTTTGTTGCGCATATAAATTGAGCAGAAAAATCAAATAGTCCCAAAGTGGCTATGATGCTCATTGTTATGATCACTGCTGCAGTAGCCTAATCTGTGTGGGTTATATCCTGTATAGGATATAACAGCCGGACAGTTTCCAAAGCTTCAGTGCACCTTTCACATTCCCAAGCCATTAGTCAGCTCGAGATTAGATAACTAAAAAGTCAGGCTTGGACACTGAGCCCTTCAGAGTTTCCCTGCCACAGTGCACTTCTGTTGGCTTTTGAGGATCAACAGTCAGCTAATGCTGTTCCATTCCTGTTCAGTTAAGTTCCCTTTGGGTAAAGAAGCTTCTACAATACTTTTTACTTGAGAAAATTTACTTTTTCTTAAAACTTAGTAATTTTAAACTAGCAAAAAGTGTTTTGGTTCACTGTCTTGTGGCTTTTATGTTCTTTTAAGTGGGAATTCACATTTTTACTTCTGTGGAAAAAAGTTGTTAAAAGTTGTTTAAAACTACTTTTTTGTGAAGAAACTGTGGATCCAATGTCATCTGTTTGTGACCGATTCAACCTTTGGGACCTCAGATTTGATCAGATCTGACCTCTGGGCTTTCAGAAGCTTTGGATCCAAGGCTCTGACTCCGCATCAACCCATAATTCCCTCTGCTCCCCTCATAATAAATACCTCAGATCTCATTTGCCACTTCTTACAGACGGCCCCCCCTGTTGTAGAAGGAAGTAGCAGTCCACAAAAATCACAAAAACTGATAGACCAAAGAAGAGCCATAAAGACGATAGAGTAGACTATTGAGGATAAGAAAGAAATTATGTATTGTTACTATTATGCAAAAAGTCCAGAATTTCCAGACACTAGATGCACAAAATGACTGAGAGAAATTAGAGGAAAGATAAAAACTTCCACAAGAAAAACTGTCAGAAGCCTCAAATAAAAATGATGTTCATTAATACAACATATTTGTGAAAAGCAGTATATAGACCAAGAAACTTTAATTTGTTTGGAAAAAGAAGCATCTGAGGAAGTGTAAAATGTAAACAACAAAACGTGGAGATTTTTGAAAAGTATAAAAAGGAGATATGGACATGGGAAAGAAAGAGAGGTTTGATATGGTGCAAAATTTATGCAAAGGCAAAAGCCAAATTAGTCAAATAAAAAAGGTAGCCCCAAAGATATTCAAAGAGAAATACAGGCAAAGGAATCTGGACATGAAAAACTTCATAATACAAAAAATAAGATTTTTGATTTGTGGTAGATGGTCTGGGATCTATCACAGTGGCATGTGCCCAGTATGTGGATTATAAGTTAAAGCATTTATTAGTGGATGAACATAATCTTTGCAAGGTTTCATGGGACTTTTTATACAAAATGAATAATGTAATTTATTCTGAAGCAGATTTGTTGGTCACTATTGATGTTCGTGACCTATATACAGTAATACCACATTCTCTAGGATTAGAATGGATGCAAGAATATCTGGAGAGAAGGGGCATGAATCAAGGAAGTATTAATAATTATGTCGAATTACTGGAAATGATTTCGAAGAACAATTTTATATTTTTTGAGGGTAGGATATACAGATAAAAAGAAGAGGTAGCAATGGGATCATCAGTGGATTCTTTGCTAATATTGTAATGCTCCAGTGGGAATTTCTGTATATTTGAAACCACCCCTACATGAATTCCATGAAACTATGTTTAAGTTACCTGGACAACATTTTTTATGATATGGAGGGAAGGGTGGATGAACTTCTAAGGTTTATAGATTATATCAACAGGAGTACAGTTTCTGTCTTTCACATAGTCCTACCACATGGAAAGGATGGCATATTTGGATGTTATGATAGAAAAAGATGGAATATTGGGCAAGTATGTTTCAAGTGTGTTTAGGAAGCCCACATACTCAAATATGCTATTGCATTTTACTAGTTCCCAACCTTACAAGCAGAAAAGAGCCGTAATAAAGGGGCAATTAGTTTGGGCAGTCCGAATGAGTACTTTGGATAAGGACTTCATTATAGAATGTGATAACCTATTGAGAATGTTTTCTAAAAGGGGTTATCCTATTACTATGGTTCAAGAAATTATAGATGAGGTTTCTGTGAAGAGGGGGATGGGGCATTTTAATCCTATACTTAAATTAGATAATGGTGGGGATAGTATGGTATTAGGAACAAGGGAGCGACATAATGAATATTCAAGAGCCATGTTTACCTCCTTTAACTTGGGGAGTTCAAAAATGAGATGGATTTTGAACAAGAACTGGGACATCTTGAAAGAGAATAGTAATATATTGGAAACAGTGGGAGAAAGTCCCATTATAATACATAGGAGGGGATTTAACTTGAAAAACATACTGGAAAGGAAAACTAAAACTTGTTGTACACCCTAGGATGTCCAAATGTGGTAGATGTAGTATGTGTAAGTATATATTGGAGGGTGACAGAATTAGTTAAAAAACAAAGAGATTTTTTGCAAGGTAAATTTAATTGTGATACCATGGGGATGGTTTATGGGGCCCGTTGCCAACTGTGTGAGTAATTTTATATAAGCAAAATGGAACGTAGGTTCCTTAACCACATTTATGAACACATTTATGACATAAAAAAGCAAAAAAACTACTAATGGCTTGTATAAACACCCAGACCAGTATAGTGACCATTGGTTTAAATTTAGTGTGCTGGAAAGGGTTGAGAAAAAACCACAGGGAGGGGTCCTTGGTCCAGTCTACTGGAAAAGCAAGAGTTAATTTGGCAATTGAGGTTAGAGTCGTATAAACACCCAGGGTTAAATGATAGTATAAGTATAGCCCCTTTATTGAAGCTTAAATCCCTGGCTAGGTAACATAATTGATAGGAAGGGGTTGTATTTACATCTTTTTATTGGAGAAGTCACTGGTTAGTTCGCACGTATTCTTATTAGACATTACTTTTTAATAAATATATTTAGTTATACATTTGGTTTTTGATTGTATGATGCTGGTGTTTACATAGATGTATATATATTTATTATTATTATTACTGTCATTATATTTGTTTAAGAAAATGATCACATGGCAATCAGTTGAGGGTCATATGACTTGTATTAACTATTTAAGAAGGGGAAGTGGAATAATATATATGTTCATAGGTGTGTACTAGGCTAATGGTTCTGGAGTCTTTACAAGCCTAGCCCAGAGAAGTGACCTGGCATCGTGCCGCCCGATGTTAGTTCCCAGTGCCTCTATCAAGTAGAACCACTGGAGTGATCCCTGGGGTGAACTTTTTATTACCCATCCACACATCAAGATTTCTCTTGAA
The DNA here is from genome assembly GCF_019279795.1 of Protopterus annectens. Lineage (NCBI taxonomy): Eukaryota > Metazoa > Chordata > Ceratodontiformes > Protopteridae > Protopterus > Protopterus annectens. The sequence goes on from NC_056727.1 coordinate 480,269,201, forward strand.
GAGGGACAGTGAGGTGCTCTGCTTGACATGTATGGGAAGTCTATTCCAGAGCATGGGCAGTCTCTGGGTAAGGAACCTGTCCCTCTAGCATGTTCTGTTGATTGTGGTAATGAGGTTGAGGTCGCTGGAGTGTGTGGTGTGGAGGGATTGAGATTTCTTTAGATGTAGCATTTCTAATAGAGCTGGGTTGGACATGGCTTTCTAAGTCAAGCATTGATTGCCTCTAAATAGGCGATATGAGACAGAGAATAGCTACTTCTGTGGCCTCTCCAGCAGTTGCAGGTGTCTAGTGAGGTACATACTAAATGGGGCATTATACTCAATGATTGGTCTAATGAGGGAAGAGTAGAGAGAGATGATGACCTATTTCTTCCTGGATGCAAAACCTTTGGTAATGAGATGTGCCACATAGAAGGACTTTCTGACCACAGTGGCAATTTGGTGGTCGAAGGAGAGGTTGCTGTCAACCTGCATCCCCAGATCTCTTATAACACCTTTAGTGTTCAGTGGGCTCCCATTGATGTGGTAATTAGTGGGAACTGAGTTTTTACCAAAGGGGATGACGACGCATTTTTTGGCATTAAGCTTAAGGCCATAGTTTTGACACCAGTCATTGGTCTCAGTGAGGCCTTTCTATAGGATGTCTGCTTCACTTGGGGAGTTAATGGCTTCCAGCTTGCAGTTGTCTGCAAACTTGCCCAGCCAGAGTCCCTTTGTGTTGGCCTGGACTTCTGAGAAGTAGATGCCAAACAGGAGAGGACCCAGGACTGATCCCTGTGGGACTCCACTCATGACTGGTCAGCATTCTGACTTGGAGTCCGCTACTTTCACACTTTGTGATCTATCTGTGAGCCAATTTGCAACCCACCTAGTGATGTAGGGGTTGCTGCCTAGTTTGATGAGTTTATAAATAATTCCGGAGTGAGGAATGGTATCATAGGCCTTCGCCAGATCGAGGTAGGCTGTATGCACTGCCCTACCTTCATCCACAGCCCTGGTGACTGACTCAAAGAAGTCAATCAGGTTAAGCAGGCATTATCTCCCTTTCACAAAGCCAAATTGCGTGGGGTCTAGAGTTTGGATTTCCTATATCTTTGTTAATCAGGTCCATGATGATGCACTCCATAGCTTTACATATCAGACATGTCAGGCTAATGAGGCGATAATTTCCAGGGTCTGTAGTCGCTCATCCTTTATGGAGAGGGATGACTGTAGCAGTGCGCCATTTGGTAAGGACATAGCCTGAGGTGAGGCTGTGACTGAACAGGGCACACAGATGTGGTGCCAGTTCACTTTGTAGTTCATGTAGAACACAGCCAGGGATATTATCGGGTCTCATGGAAGCTATATTCTTGGCCTTGGACAATGCAGCTTT
>NC_056727.1:480275575-480288075 GCF_019279795.1 Protopterus annectens
AATATATCACAGTATGTACTACCTTCTATTGAATATGAGCTCTTGAACAAGGGCTTGGGTTTTATACCAACCGGTTGTATTGATGTTAGTGATGCTATTCTGTCTGTACGTATGTTCACTCGTGATCTTGCTTTAAAGTTATTTATGGGTTCCAACAATACTAGAGAAGGTTTTGTTTATAAAAAGAAAAGTAACTATGTTCCGCAATTGCCACCTAACGTAGATACTTTTTTGAAAGCCTTTGAGAATACTGTTTATAATGATGTTGATTTTAAAAAACTTAACAATGAACAGAATTTAAGTATGAATGAAGTTAAAGCATTAAAGAGTTTACAGAATAATGATAAAGTTGTTATTAGACCATCCGATAAAGGTGGCCCAACTGTTATTATGGATGCAATATATTATATTAATACAATGTTAGAGATGCTTAATACTGATGCTTATGAGGAGGTTACTTTGGACCATGTACATGGAATTTTAAGAAGTATATCTATGTCTCTATTGCAGTGTTCAAAGATGGGCATTATAACCAAAGAGTTATCTGACTATTTTAGCATTGAACATCCATTGATTCCAAGAATGCATGGGTTGCCCAAGATCCATAAACATCCAACCCGCCCTAAATTTAGACCCATAGTGGCAGGGGCTGGATGGGCAACAGAACCCATATCCATTTACTTAGATCAGCAGCTGAAAGATATTTTGTCCAGGTATACCTATGTCCTAAAGGATACCGAATATTTTTTTTTTTTTTTATTCAATTCCTTTTTATTAGGGTTATATCAAAACAAAATGAAAACAGGAAAACAATTTAACAGAGAATAAACAATAACACACAACATACAGACCTACAAACATAAAACCTATATACAGTAATAACCTATATACAATTCTAATCTATATCAAACTATGCAGCATACAGAGTTATGAATTACAATCATGCCAGAATGTGTTCAGATATCAGTTTCCAAGTGTCCTTCTGGGTCCTTTTATTCCTCATGGAATACCATAAATATTTATGTGCCAAAAGCTGTTTACTTGAAACCATCCCATGTTATTATGGACCTGTCTTTACAATTTAGTGTGATGTAATATTGTATTAGCATAAATGTTGTTACTAGGATGTGCAAGTGATTATTCTTCATTCCTATAGGAGGTATGTGTAGGAGAGCAAATTTCCAGGATAAGGTTGATTTTTCATATCCCATTTTCTCTAATTTGACTCTTAAGGCACACCAGAGTTTGTATGTACATTTACAACTCCAAAATATATGTATAATATCAGCTTCTTTGGAGGGGCAGAATTGGCAAAAAGGTGGGAGTTATTTGTACATTTTATTTAATATTGAGGGCATAAATTATGCATTGTTTAGGATCATAAGTTGAGTATATCTGAGCTTCTGAAGGAGAATGTCTTTGGAGAATTTCTGAATTGCCTGTGCAATTATATTGGAGGTAATTGTAGGATCTTGTTTTGTCCAGTAATTGGAATGAATGGCTTCTTTCGTGTGTCTGAGTGAGATAATGAATTTATAGGCATTTGAAATCATTTTTTTTTCCGTGTCATCATATCCCACAGCATTCTACACGTAGCTATCTGTTGGTCTGGGATGTTAGTATCCTTCCAAAATCTGTAACATAATTCTTTCAGTTGTCTTACCATAATTATATATTTAGACGGGAGATTAAGTTTATTTCTAATATTAGTTACAGATTCCTGCCTAAGTAGATAAATGTCTAAAACTGTTTTTTCTTTCAATAGTGGGTATGAATTCAGGTCAATCATCTTTTCATTTAGTTGAATATTGGGGTTAAGGTGTAAAGGTTGGAAAGTATAAAAAGCAGTTAGTAGATTTAGTGATTTGAAGAGATTTTGTGTTATTTGAATTTGTTCCCATAAGTCGTTTTGTAATTTGTATCTTCTTCTGGACATTCCCTTTAGAAATGGGAGGGCCTTGGGATTAAATTGTAATGTTTTAGCATAGTTGTGATATAATTTCATTTAAGTTGGGCACCAGATATTGGTTTGTTCCCTGTAATTTGCAATATTGATTAATCTACTACCTTTGGTAATTTCATAATACAGTTTAAAGTCAGGCAAGCCCACCCCCCCTTTGTCCTTTGGATATATAAGTTTTCAATAACTTATCCTGCTAGGTCTTGGATGCCAGACGAATTTTGAGAGGGTTGATTGGATGATGTTCTTCATCTCACATTGCTGCAGTCATAACCTGTGGGTAGTCCGCTGTCCTCGGTCGGCCCGAATACCAAAGTGTTAGGCTGGCGTCGGTCATGGTCGCCAGGATCTGGCGTACGCAGCGTGGTATTAAAGCGCATGACCGGCGTCATAGCCTCAGTCTTTCTTGCCGCATGGTCTGAAGCAGAAGCAGCGTTGCTGCAAGGCGTTCGGCATTCTGAAATTTTAGTTTTCGCATTCTGAGTTTCAGACTGAAAACCAAGTTGCTAAGTACCCGTTGGGAATATTTTTGTCTTTTCTTGCCTCAGTTAAATCCGGATGTCAGAAAAAGTGAATAATTGTATTTCTTGTGAAACAGATACCTCATAGGGATTACCACTCTCTCTGTATTCCTTGTTTGGGGCCTGAGCATGACGTAGTCGGTGTCGCTTTGTGCTAGATTTAATGCGCACCATTAAACGTAGGGGATTGCGCTAGGCTTGTCTTTGGTAAGCGTGTAATTACAATATGCCCGGATCCTCCGGCGCCCGCTACCGCTAAGCGCAAGGAAAATAAAGTCCAAGCAGGATGAGTCGTCCGTTCCTTAGAAACTACGGTGAAATCTGTGGATCCAGCCGAGGTTTCAGCTGAGTCTCAGGAGCCGTTAATTTTGCAAGATGTGGCCTCTCAGAGTCGGGTCAGGCTGAGGGGCCTCTCAGGTTGCTGTACTCCCTTCTTTGCATAAGGTGGTTAGGCCTTCCCTTCTGTCTCTAAGGTACCTTCCAAGGTCAGGCCTGGTTTGTCTTCCTCTGGTGTCAGTCCTAGTTCTGCAGGTTCTGTACCTAAAAACACATGCTAAAATGGCAGAAGATTTGATTTCCTTAATCAGAGGTTCTATGCCCCTCCAGATAAGAGGCCTAGGGTGGAGCCAGAGGTGGAAGGTTTGGAACATTCTTCAGTTTACTCAGAGTCTTGGCTGAAGACATTCAGGATTCCTCCTTATTCTGAATCAGACGCAGAGGATTCTAGTCCTTCTGCTTCTCCTCCAGAGGATTTTCTTTTCAGAAACCCTGCATTCTATGAGGGAGCATTTTAAATGGGAAGGTCAGGATTTCTCAGATTCCCGAAGAGGCTTAGGAATTTTGTTTTACCACAACATAGGCCCTTGGCTATACCTCCTGTTTTGGATGTTGTTCAGGATGTTTTCTTTGAGGCTTCCTTAATCGACTCTTTTGCCTCCTGCAGTTAAACCAGATAGGTATTACAGAGTGCCAGAGGCTCATAAATATCTGTATAAGAGCCCAAGGGCTGACAGAAACTATTAGCCAGGGACCTAAGGGTGTCAGGGCTTCTGTTGTAAAGAATCCAGTTCCTATGGATAAGATTTCTAGAGCTTTGGATAGGTGGGGTAAAAAGTGTATACCTCTTCCACTCTAGCAATGAGGGCTTTGAATTGCCAGTTTCGTATGTTGAAGTACCAGAATTTTCTCCTTACTCAGTTAAAGTCTAAGGTAGATGCTTTGGCAGAGGGCATAGAGTGTAAGGAATTACAGGATTTGGTTCATGCCTCTGATCAGGTGGGTAAGCATTCTTTGCAGTGTGGTTTCGATGCTTTACAGGCTTCTTCCAGGGTGGCTGCCACTGGATCAGTTATTCGAAGGCACGCCTGGCTTAAGGATCAGAACTTGTCAGAGCATGTTAGAGCTCGAATTTGCGATGCTCCTCTTGAGTGGATCTTTTCTTTGGTTCTCCTGTGGTGTCAGTCTTGAAGAAAATGGAAGACAAAGCTAAGTCTATGCAGACTGTTAAGGATTTTTTGCAGGTGCAGCCCCCTAAGTTTAGCAGAGATTGGCCTACTAAGGGATGGGCTTACCCTTCTTCTGATTTACAGTCTAGGGGCAGAGCTCAGGGTTCTTTCAGGCCTAGAATGTGGAGTTCCCCTGCACAATCTACAGGTGAGGGCAGGGGCCAGTCCTTTCGTAAACAGACCCAATGACCTGCATATTCAGCTGCCAGATCCTTCCTGTCTGGCAGCTCCTCTGGGAGGAAAGTTGGCACTTTTCAGGCAAAATTGGCTTTTAGTCACCCAGGACAAATGGGTGTTGGACATTATAGACCGAGGCTACAAGTTTTATTTCCACACATTGCCTCCTTTCAAAGGCATGCCAGACGTTCCTCCTCAGCAAAGGGTGGAGGCTCACAAACAGATTTCTTTACTTCTTCAAATGGGGGCTATACAGCAGGTCCCTCTGTCAGAAGTGGGCCTAGGATTTTATTCTCGCCTGTTTCTTGTACCAAAGAAAGGAAACACTTGGAGGCCGATTTTGGATTTATCTATCCTCAACACATACCTGGACATTCCAAAATTCAAAATGTTGACTTTGCAACAACTTCTGCCTCTGTTGGGCAAAGATCACTGGATGGTAACTCTGGATCTCAAAGAGGCTTATCTTCATATTCCTATCAGGCCCAGTTGCAGGAGATTCCTCGGGCTGGGACTTTACATTATCAGTTCTCTGCATTGCCCTTTGGCTTATCTACTGCACCCAGGGTGTTCACAAAGGTTCTGGCTCGGTGATAGCCTTCTTAAGGTTAAGAGGAATACAAATTTATCTTATTTGGACGATTGCCTGATTCTTGCTCAAGACAAAGACAAGCTACTTCACCATCTACAGTATGTTATGGCAGTGTTAAGGTGCCTAGGGTATTCTGTGAACGAAACAAAGTCCAGTCTAGTACCCTCCTCAGGAAATGTGCTTTCTGGGTGTGAGACTGAATACAGCCTCTCAGATGGCTTTTTGACCCCGGACAAGCAAAGAAATCTTACACTTTACTTCCAACAATTGTCTCTACGGTCCAGGCTGACTGCAAGGACAGTCCTTCAAGCCTTGGGGTTCATGGCATCTTGTATTCTGGTGCTTCCCAATGCCAAACTGCATATGAGGAAGCTACAATGGTATCTCAAAAGTGTATGGACTCAACACTGCCACGATTTGGACACTGTCATTCAGATAATACCTTGCATTCAAAAGGAATTTTTGTGGTGGGCTCAGGAATGTCACCTAAACAAGGGACTCTCTGTGACCCGACCAGAGGTGAGTCAGATCTTAACGACAGATGCCTCAGACAAGGCTTGGGGAGCACACCTCAATGGAAAATGGGTTCAAGACACGTGGCCTGCCAGACTTCAACATTTGCATATCAACTTGAAGGAGATGTTAGCAGTCCAATTTGCATTGATGGCTTTCAAGGATCTACTTCACCCAGGATAAGTGTTGATTCAAACAGACAACACAACTGTCATGTGGTACATCAACAAGCAAGGGGGAACCCATTCATACCCTCTTTGCAGGCAAGCTATGATTTTGTGGGAGACTGCTCTCATTTTGCACCTCACTCTTCAGGCAAGGTTTCTGCCAGGAGCACAGAACTCCTTAGCGGATGTTTTGAGCCGACAGATGGTGGATCCCCCACGAGTGAAGTTGGATCCTCATGTATTTCACAGTTGACAGTGATTTGGGGACTCCAGACATAGATCTGTTCGCTTCCACTAAATTTCCAGTTGCCAAAGTTTTGCACAAAGATGTTTCATCCAAAAGCTTGGAAAGTGGATGCTCTATCATTCAGTTGGAACAATCTTCACGTATGCCTTTCCTCCTCTGCCTCTCCTTCACAAGGTGCTCTTGAAGGTCAGGCGGACAAGCCTCCATGATTCTAATAGCTCCAGATTGGCCACGCAGCACTGGTACCCTGGGCTGCTAGTAAGTTTGCGGAGCCTCCTTGGCCTTTGCCATCAATTCCACACCTTTTGTCCCAGGCAGGCAATCATTTCTCAATGTCAGGATACAGTCCCTGCATCTGACAGCCTGGCATATTCTGTTCTAGAACCTGGAGGGTCCTCAACAAGTTTTGAATGTCATTTTGGAGGCCAGAAGGCCTAGTACAAGGAAAGTTTATGCTGATAAATGGAGGAGATTTTTATTTGGAGCAAAGCAAAGAGCTTTGATGTTTCAGGCCTAATTTGAGTGTTTCACTTCAGTATCTTACAGAATTATTAGACAAGGGTTTGTCTTTCTCCTCTGTAAAGTTCATGCTGCAGCCATTTCTGCTCACTATGACTGTGACCCACCATTATTCTCTCATCCTTTGTTTAAGCAATTTCTTAGGGCAAAGAACATAAGACCCCCATGAGAGCTCCTACTCCTTCCTGGGATCTCAATTTTGTGTTGGAAAACTCACTTTACCTCCTTTTGAACCTGCAGCTACATCTGAGTTGGGTTTTTGTCTTGGAAGACTGCTTTTTTGTTGGCCATTACGTCTGCTAGAAGGGTATCTGAATTACAGGCTCTAATGGCAGTTGAACCCTTCCTGATTTTTCATAAGGATAGGGTATCCTTACTAACCCTACTTTTATGCCTAAAGTGGTTTCAAATGTGGCCTTGAACCAATCTATTCATTTCCCTACATTTTATGCTGATCCCCAAAATAAAGGGGAGAAAATTTTACACTTTGGATATTCACAGGCAGTTATTATTTGAGCAGAACTAAAGGGTTCAGACAGTCTCAACAGTTATTTGTTTCTTTTGCTTTGAGCTCTCAGGGGAAACCTGTTTCAAAACAAACTATTTCTAAGTGGATTGGCCATTGTATTGCTTTTGTTATTCTCATCATGGTAAGGAGATTCCGCTGGAATCAGACCTCATTCCACTAGGGCTACTGCCACTTCTACTGCTTTTAAAGGTGTAACTACTAAAGATATTTTGAAGCAGCTACTTGGAGTTCAGTGCACACTTTTTCTAAACATTACCATCTCTTTATTCCAAATCTAGGGCTGGGTTTGCCACTGCAGTTTTACAGGGCATGTTAGCAGCTCCCAATGCTTTATGATTTTGCCAACCTCCTTTACCTTTGTGGGATTCTATCCACAGGTTATGACTGCAGCAATGTGAGATGAAGAACATAGTACAGTTTTGTACCTACCATAAATGTAGATGTTCAAGATCCACATTGCTGCAGTCCAACCACCTCCTTCCCCTCTGTAGTTTGGAGTGGTTGTGGTTTGGGTTGTAAATATTGTTTGTACATGGGTTTTGGGTTTTCTGTTTTGGCTATGGCCTTTTTTTAGGGCCTTCTGACATCTGGGGCAAGAAAGACTGAGGAATTGGAATTGACGTCGGTCATGTGTTTTAATTGACGCCAGATCTGAGCGACAGATCAGCCTAACACTTGGTATTCGGCCGACGAGGACACAGACTACCCCACAGGTTATGACTGCAGCAATGTGGATCTTCGAACATCTACATTTATGGTAGGTACAAAACTGTACATTATTAAAGACTTTATTGTGAAACAGTGTATTGGTTGCATTAAATATAAAAAGTATTCTGGGGAGGATATTCATTTTAATGATGGCTACTCTAGAGAGAAGGGGGAGTTTCAATTGTGTCCATCTTACCAAGTCTTTTTGTATGGTGTCCCATGTTTTAATCACATTGTCCTGATAGTAATTATGTGCATTGGTATAGAATGCTATTCCTAGGTATTGTATGTGGTCACTGACTTTAATATTAGGTATAGTACCTACAGTTGGGTATTGTGCATAGTTATTAATCAGGAATATTGTTGTCTTATCCAAGTTTACCTTATAGTTCGCGAATTTAGAAAATATTTCTATTGAGTTATTGATTTTGAAAAGATCCGTGTTGGGAAGAGAATAATATATATTTAAGTCTGTTATGCGCTGACAGTGAAATCTCAGTGTTAAAAAGGACCGGTATATTATGATATGTTCTTTGTTTTATTAGTAAAAATAAGGGCTCAATATATAGATTGAATAGGAAAGGTGATAAGGGGCAGCCTTGTCTAATCCCATTGTTAATTTTATTTTTTGGAGCTAAGTTTGTTAATTTGTAGAGTGGTATATGCTTTGTTGTGTAAAGTGTTTATATAGTGAATAAACTGTGTAGGAAAGTTAAATTTTTGCAGAATCAAGGTCAGAAATGACTTGTTGATTCTAGCAAATGCTTTAGAAGCATCTATAGCTAAGGTGTAGATAGGTGTTTGTTTCATTAGGGATAAAGATATCATTGCTTCAAGAGTTAGAGTTTGATCGACTGTTTGCCTCTGACTGATAAACCCGGATTGTTTTGGGGAAATAATTTTTGTAATTATTGTCTTAGTTCTCTTAGCCAAAATTGCTGCCATAATTCTCATATCCACATTAATAATAGAAATGGGCCTATAATTATTAGGGTTGGTCATGTCCTTGTTAGGTTTAGGTATTAATATGGTTCTGGATGCATTTAGGTGCGGATCAGAAATACTCTCTTGTATTATGTGATTATATAGGTGATGTAGTATGATCGACATCTTAGAACTAAAGCATTTGTAGAACTCGGCTGAGAAACCATCAGGACCCGGTGCCTTATTATTTTTAAGGTTATTAATTGTTGTTTTGATGTCCACTTGTGTAAGTTCAGCTGATAAAGAAGTTTGTTGTTGTACCTCTAATCTGGGAAAGTTTAAACCATTAATGAATAGAAGTAAATCCTGTTCATTGAATGTTTTGGGGGTAGGGTTGTACACTTCTTCATATATTCTCTCAAAGACCTTAATTATATCTTGTGAGTTAGAATAACTGTTTTGCTGAAAAATAAGTTCCGAGATATGTGGATTAGGTTTATGTTGATTCAACAGCCTTGCCAAGAATCTAGAGGGGAGTTGGGCCCACTGTGAGTAATTGGCTAGGTTTTTTATTTCTTAAAACGATAGGTTTTCTGCTTGTAGAGCTAATAACTTAGCCAGTAGTTGATTAATGGAGTTCTCTACCTCCACGGAATAAAGCTGCTGCAACCTAAGCTCAAGTTTAGATATTTCAACCTTGATACTTTTTTCTTTGGTGAAAATATTTTTCTTATAGAAAGCATATTTATTGATTAACATCCCTCTAATTAATACCTTGGTGGTAGCCCAAGTTATATCGAACGGAAAGGTGTTATCCACAATGGATAAAATGCATTGATCCAGTAAGAAGTCAATTTCTTTTCTAATATCGGGTTTTTCTAAAAGATTAGGGTTCAAGTGCCAGACTCTATTATAGTTTTGCCAGATTCTGAAATGTGCCCAATCTATTGTAAGGGTGATTTTCGAGTGGTCCGATAGAGATCTAGGTTCTATGTCTAGTGAAAGTTCAAATTGTAAAAAGGTGTCCGAGACTAAGAAGAAATCCAGTCTGGACCAAGTTTTATGACACTGTGAAAAGAAGGTAAAACCTTTATTATTTGTGTGAGGGACGGTAATGAGGTGTGGGTCGCTTAGTCTAAAATCATTTTTAATTTCGAAAAGGGCAGTAGTGGCCTGTTGGTTGAATTTAGTTTTGTTGTTTGTTCTATCCATATTTGGGTCTTGAATAGAGTTCCAGTCCCCCCTAGGATGTAGTAGTAGTGCTCTGGGAAAGAGTTTATTAAGTTATAGATGCCCATAATAAATTTGTGTTGGGAGGAGCAAGGGGCATATACATTTACTATCAAGATTGGTTTGTCTACTTTGTCAATTTTGGTTATAAAATAACACCATCTGCCTTCTGGATCTGAATCTTGTCTTAAAATATTGTATTGGAACGATTTTTTTATAATGATGGCAACTCCTGCTTTATTGGTATTATTGCCTGCTGCTATAATGGATTTGATCCATTTTTTATTTGCCGTGTGAACCCACTGCTCCTTTAGTAAGTGTGTTTCTTGTATCATTATAAAGTCTAGATTGGATTTATAGACAAGATGCATGAAAAGTTTTTTCTTATTTTCTGTTTGTAAACCTTTAACATTCCATGAGGCTAACTTCAACATCTTTTCTTTTGTACCTGAATCCAAAACCGGTAGCTATGTACTGTATTGTTAAATAACAACATCACTGCAGGACCCCGAACACATACATAAATTTTTAGACATAGATGAGAAACTCTTCCAGCCTTATCCCAGTGCCTAACCATTACCTCTGTCACCCTGGAAGAGATTGGGATACCAGTTCTTATTAGAAGCACAGTTGTTAGGTATAAAAAATAGAAACTCAATTTAGGGTTTAGCCATGAGGTATCCCCATTCCTTCAGTATCCCATTTCGTTAAACCAATACCAGCAGAGCATAGAAACCTACTCTATCCCTAGTACCGTAGCTTGAAACATCATACAGAGCACACATTAAAGGTAAAGTGAGAAAATTGCTAGGTTACCTATATAATTACATTTAAGTAGAAAGCATTAAAGCCTGTAGTCTAATAAGCCCTTATTTTATCTAGATCCCCTCTCTCGGAATCTGTATTCATAAAGGGTTTGAACATTACTAAAATATTTTGAAACAACATATTTTCAACAAAACTGCACAAACAACATTTTTTTTAGGCTTATACTATAAACAAATCTGAATGTCCAACTGGTTATGTCCATAATCCACAAATTCCTCTCTTATAGGTCTAAGTAGAAAACGCTTTTGTTTTTTAAACTGAATAAACAGTGACTAAGGTGCAAACGAACATAAGATCCACCTATATTATGAATTTCCACTGTTTGCCGTTTAAACAGTACAGCGTTATATGTATTAAACCCTTCTATTTCTTCTGAATCCTATCATATTTTACAGTCACCAGGTAGTTGTTAAAGTACCTTTGTATTGTGAGATATCCAGTATTTCGTCCATATTAGTAAGTGCCTGCTTCATCCACGAATTTTTGCTGTATCCTCGGGTTGCTTGAGTTGTTTTCTTATCTCCACTTCCATCTTAATTCTCTTTCGGTGCTGGACTGTGTAGAATTGGGCTCTGTAGCTTTAAGGAAGCATTGCACCTTGGGAATTCAACCTCCACGCAGGGGTTACATTGACAGCATAACCTGATGGGAGCTGGAGTTTCTATTTTAGACCGACGACCATGTGAAGATCATACCCAGGAACCAGCACTTGATTTCGGATACAAAACACAGGGCCCCTCGAACGGAAATTATCAGGGGAAAACGAAGCCTAGCAGAAGCAAGCTATACAGAACAGGTAAACTGGATTATGCGATAGGAACCTCTTTTCTTTTTGATTGTGGCAGTGAGAGCATAACTAGCATCCACTGGGTTTTAAAACGCGTTTTTTCCTGGGTTTGTTTTAAATACTTTAAGAAAAGTCGAAGCTGCTTCTTCCTTGTTGTTGCATGAGTATCTCTGGTCTTGCATTGTAAAAGTAAGTGTGTTGGGGAACTTCATTTGGAATCTGATTTGTTTGGTTATGCGGAAAGAACAGTAAGGGGCAAGCTTTTGTCTTTCTAGTTTAATTTGATATGGTAGATCTTGAGCAATGGTTATATTCATGCCATTCCAAACCGCAGATGTTTTTGCTTTAGCAGCAAGTAGTATTTTGTTAACATGAAGAAAGTTAAGGATCTTGGCATATACAATTCTTGGACTAGTTACTACTGGTGCTGATCTAAGAGCCCTGTGTGCTCTCTCAATAGTGATTTGGTTAGCTTCTAGGTCATTTTCTAGGAATAAGGCAAAGATTTCTGATAATGTGTTCAGCAGCTTATTTTGATCTACATTTTCAGGGATGCCCCTTATAATTAAGTTGTTCCGTCTAGATCTGGCTTTGAGATCCAGGATTTTTGCTTGTAATTCCTGAATATCATTTTTGTTGGTATTTGATTCCTTTTGAATGTTTTCTATTTGAATGTCGTGATCCATAATTTTAGATTCTATTTTGTCCAGTCTTGTAAGTATTTTATCTGTAGATGAGCCAATTGCATTAATTTGAATTGATAAGTTTTGTATAGCTTCCTGAATGGGTTGCAAAGCCACTTTCAAGTCTTCTAGGTTAGAGTTTTCTGTCTTGTTTTTATTTGAGTTTGCAATTTTACTAGATTCCACAGCTTTGCTAATTCTGGCTCTTTTGGATGTTGTATCCTTTTCAGGTGACTTTATTGTAGTAAATTTTGATTTAGTAGTCTGGCTTTCCATAGATTCCTGATCATTAGGCATTTTGTTTGGTCAGTCTTACTGTATTTGGTAGAAATTCTTCTGTACTGTAATTCAGGATTACCTTGGCCTAGCAGTTGTCAGCACTGAGCTCACATGTGGCAGAGACCCTCACAGCAATCTGCAGAAATCCTGTCTTTTTACAGAGGGTCAAATTTATTTCTTACTCAAGTTCGTACCGTAAGTTGCTCATATGCCTATACCATATATTTGGTGATATAGAGAATTTTATCTCTTGTATTTATGTAAAATATTAAGGTAAGGTGCTCTACTGGGTTTCAGCACTCCCTACAGGACGGCAGCCATCTTGCTCTCC
>NC_056727.1:480598075-480763075 GCF_019279795.1 Protopterus annectens
TTTTGATAAGTTACATCCTTTTCCCATCAGATACGAACAGAGGGAAGGGAGAGGGAGATCAGAGAGTACAGGGAGACAGAAAAGAAAACTGTCAGTAGACAGGAACAGGAATATCAAGAAAATGTGGGAGGAGATAGGGAAAACTTAGTTTTCAATATCTCCTCTAGAAGTTTGACTACTGGTGAAATATCTCTCCTATCAAAGGGTTTGTCTTTTATTCCGACTACATATAGTACGTTTGAGGACTCTTTACGTGATTTTAAGCTATATGTTCGTAATTTATCTTTGAAATTGAATTTTCACAGTAATATTAGGGCTACCCCCTTAGGTAGTGGCTTTAGGAGACCTAGTGTTTATACTCCCCCCCACACATCCACTATTGGAAGCTTTTAGTAAAATGGTAGAAGATGATTTATACAAGACAAGAGATGTTAGATATAGAAAGAAAGATAACTTGACATATATAGAGAGGAGAGCACTACAAGCATTGAGAAACGACCCCGAGATTTTGATAAGACCTGCTGATAAAGGTGGGGGAATTGTTGTCATGAATACTTGTGACTACTCTACTAGTATGAAGAATATGTTGAGTGACTGTAAGTTCTATAAATCTATTTCTTTACATGCTATACCTAGCTATACACTCAAGATACATTCCATATTGGAAGACCTATTAGAGAGAGAAGTGATTGATATGTCCCTATTTTCTTTTCTCAAGGTTATTCATCCGCTTGTTCCATTAATACATGGATTACCGAAAATTCATAAGAACCCGCTTCATCCACCACTTAGACCCATTGTGGCAGGTGGTGGGTGGTTAACTGAACCCTTTTCCCTGTATATTGAGAAACATCTGAGACCGTTTGAAGATTCAAACGAATATATTTTAAGGGACACCAAACAATTTTTGATAGACTTGTATGACCATATGAAAGGAGTATCAAGCGATTGTGACTTGTTGTTTGTGACCATGGATGTTAAATCCTTATTCACCATTATTCCCAATAATGAGGGTATGGTAATGATTCGCCATTACTTGGAGAGACATTCTAGCTTGAGTAATGACAAGATTGAACTAATAATTATTTTTTTGGGCATTGTCCTGAATGCTAACATCTTTTGTTTTGAGGGACAGTTTTTTCTTCAATTGGATGGCGTAGCTATGGGCACTTCTTGTGCCAATAGCTATGTTAACCTTTTTATGGCCGAATGGGAATCTAGATACATGCTTCGTCATACATTCTTTATGAAATACGTCTCTTTCTATAGACGTTTCGTTGATGATCTCTTCCTGCTTTGGAGAGGTTCACAGGAGGAGTTTATAGCTTTTGCATCATATTTGAATAATTGTACTGATTATCTTAAGCTGAGTTACGAAATGTCTTATACCAGAATACCTTTCCTGGATGTTTACGTTGAGAGACTTACCAATGGGTTTATTAACACTGGGGTCTACAGGAAACCCTGTCATAGAAATTCTATTTTACATCGCCATAGTATGCATCCTGGATTTGTGTACAATAATATAGTTAAAGGGCAGAGTATGAGGATTTCTAGGTATAATCCTACTGAGGTTGGTTTCCTTGATGATTTATCGGATTTAGATCATAGACTTACCTTGAGGGGATATAATACTACTGACATCTTGAGTGGCATGGATGGACTCATTGAGTTGAGGTCTGGAGTAGCCGCTCCATATTTTTCAGACAGCCATTTGGTGAGTACTCTGTCTGATCTTCCCACTGATGTTGCTCATAAACCAGATAGTCACCCTGTGTTTTTGATGTTCTATACTAAAGACATTGGTGTTATCAAAGATATAGTGGGAACACACTCGGACATTCTCATGGTTGATCCACATATCAAAGAAGTTATTGGTGATGTTCCACAGTTTAGATATAAGAATAAGAGAAACATCAAGAGATTACTCTGTGATAAATATACCATCACCAGTGATTCAATAGTGACTCTATTTGGAACCAGGAAGTGTGGGAAATGTAATTTTTGTAATTTTATTAATTCTGATGATATTTTTATACATCCTGTTACTTTAGTTTCCTATCAATTTAAGGTCAGAGGTGATTGTATGTCTAGGGATTTAGTGTATCTAGCTTCCTGTAACGCCTGCTCGTCTTTTTATATAGGCAAGACGAACAGGTGTTTGAGGGACAGGATGCGTGAACACCTATACAATATTAGAGTAAAAAATAAGACCAATGCATTAGCCAAACACGTGTTGGATACAGATGACACCCACATTTTTAATTTTAGGATTATAGAAATTATTAATGTTACTAGTCGAGGAGGGGATATCAGAGCTATAACTGAGAGTAGAGAGAATGTGTGGATTATTTATGTGTCACCCATTATGAGGTTTAGATCTGATGTTTGTCCTGGTCTGAACTCTAAATTGTCTTTGAAGCCTTTTTTGAGAATGAAGAGACTAAAAGTATATAATTGAGGCATCATGTAATGGTTGCACATGTCTTTGAATATTTTAGCTCACTTTCAGGTATCTTTGTAGATATGCCCCTGGCCTCAATATCATAGCTAGTCTTGGTGCATTACTTATTGGTTTTTATACATATATATCTTTTATATATTTTTATATATTGTGTGTGTTTTTATGTGTATATCTTGTTAGCATATGCACCATACTAGTTTTTTCCTAGTAGTTGTATCATAATGTGTATTCTTTGGTGTTTACCATATGCTTTGCATATTATTTATTGTATTTCTTCTATGGTTCAGCTGCATTTTGCTAAATGTCGTTGGTCATTCTCAGTTATTTTTGTTATGTTATTTTAACAGGATACTAATTATTTGTTTAATGTGTTAATAGCTTTATTCTATTAGTGTTTCCCGCCTTAAGGGATATTTAAGATGTTGTAATTTATGGTGTTTTATTGAGTCTGATGAAGTCGAAAGGTGAAAGCGCTAACTCTGTGTTTTACTGCTGGAATAAAACCGTGTTTTTACCCTCTATGGATTTGTCTACTGCCTCATGTGATTGAATTATGCTTTACATGTTCCAGTTTTGATGATCGTTGGACTTTTTGGACAAATTATCTGTGAGCTGTGCTTTGCCCTAACTTTTATTATTTTGTGCTACTTATTTGTTGCTGCTTGGATAGGGCGTTTACCCTGCTGCATACTTTTATTTGTTGATTTGTTAATTTTATAATTAATTGAAGGGATGGACTTCTCTTAGGGGGAAGTGCAACTCTTTTGATTAGAAGAATTCTGATACAGTAGCTTCATTGCAGAAAAATTGGGGTTGTTATAGAACAAACTGATCCTCCACAGGAAGACAAGTCAGGTGTCTAGTAGGATAATTGGAAAGTATGGTAAACAAGAACAGTCACGAGTAAAGACAAGTAGGCAGAAAACTGGAAGAAGTCAGAGAATTAAAGGAGATATAATTGATGCAGAATAAACTTTGTAGAGGAGGAGATATGAAACATGGACAGTCTGTATGGCCTAACTACATACAGGACTGGAGGAAATGGAGTTTGAATATTAAGGCATGAGTGAGCTGTATGGAGACCTATACCTGCACTTCTATCTTTCATACTTGGAGCTCAGAGGGAGGAATGGGGAATCCCAGCCATGAAAGATGAGGATTGTGTTAGGCAAAAATAAGCTATCTTCATTGACTTTTATCAAGGACCATGTAAAGAACCCAAAACTTTAGGTTCTGGAGCAAGGGCAAACAGAGACACACGTACACAGGGAAGATAGATGGTCTAAGAGTAGATCCATGGACTGCCTAATTAGGAAAATTTCTTTTGGGATGGATTTGAGCAGACATAAAAACTACAGAGGGGAAAATTAGAGGGAGGAGTTGTATTTACTGAGCAGGGGTTGTAGCCCATTTTTGCTTCTGTTATACTTTCTATACTTTGAGCCAGCTATAATGTCTTGCCACTAGCATTATTCAGTAGAAAGCTACATTTTTCTAGCAGTATGTGAAATGTTGTTTCAGTGTTTTTATTGTTTAATGTTAATCTAACTTAATGTCAAACAAACTTTTAGCAGAAATGGTCCCTTTGAAATCTGCACATATGTTTTGTTTGATGACATTGTTTATACTGACAATAGTGTTAGTTACCAAAATGTCATATGGGAAAGTGATCACTATAGCTACTGAATCTTTTGCAGTCTTAATGACTGATTCTGTAATGTAAATTCCGTTTTCCTCTGTCATATGGATTACATTTTTTCACTGTGTGCAGATGCACAAGCTCAGATGTGCCACTTTGATTATTTGCTGTCTGATGTAATAGTTCATTGTATATAACATGTACAAAGCCAAAATAACAATATGGAAAACATGTTAAAGGAATACTTATTTAAAAAGTACTAATGATCCAATTCATTCTACTTCCATAAGCAACATATTTAAAAATATATATATTGACATTTGGTATATAAGTACTCTAAGATAAAAGCAGTGTGTTACACATTATTACAATGACATTTACACTACAGCGTACTTATAGCCTGAATTTTACAAAGATGTCAGAGTTAAAAATAGGGATATTATTTTTGGAATAAAATGTTCAGCAAGCAATAATGACCAACAGGGTAGGTGTTACTAGAGAAAACAAATGGACTGCCCAGGGGGTCAAATGTTATTTTTTCCCCATAACACTAACTATGGAGGTCATTACTGTGTTTTGAAAATGGGCCATCTCCTTAATTTGTCTGTATTTGTTTTATTAGTAGTATATGCACTTTTTTGAATTTTATTTGTAAAATAGATCCTCCAATTAATGTTTCTTATTTCCTGTAGGATATATACTTGCAGATGGAGGACATATTTACATCCAAAATATATATATATGTTGCTTGTGTGTGTCTATATTGATCTATATAAACATGCACACAGAGATACACACACACACATACACACACACACACACACACACACACACACACACACACACACACACACACACGCGCATTCTAAAAAATGCAGAAGTAGGCAGTCTGTCTCACACATATGCAGAAACACAGATACGCTCCCCCACCACACACACACACACACACACACACACACACACACACACACACACACACACACACACACACACACACCATTCTAATGCAGTTAACTGCATTCATTTTATTTATTTTTCCACACTTGGTCAATGTGACTTTTTAAGTGCCATGGATTGCAAGTTGGAATGTAAAGCTGTAATGCATTGTAACTTCTATTGCAGTTACTTTTCTTATTCTTCATTTTTTACCCTTTTATGTTTTATTTTATTTTATGTTATTGTTTTTGTCTTTACTTGCACTTACTAAATGCTTAATATGCTGCTGTGAAGTTGCAGACTTGTTCCTGGACTCTTCTTGAGCATTAATACCCTACTTGAAAATGTGTGATGTTAAGTTGTCTATCTCGCCTTCGTTCTTGCTGGTTGGGATCGGAGCCGATCCTCGGCTCCGACTCGGCCATCTTCTATAGCTTGAGAGCTGTTTACTGCTCGAGGCTACCCCTTATCCCATGATGCCTAGCAATAGCTACCCAGATCTCGTTTGCCGCTTCAGCTGCGAGGTGTCATTTTTCTGGCTCAGGCTCGTATAAAGTTTTTTATAGAACGCTCTTACTTTAGAAATAGTCCTTTTTCTGGTTTATTGTTAACTTTTAGTCTTGTTTTTTCTGTTAGCTAGTGTTTAATTGTAGCATTCCTTCCTTTCCTTGTAGAACTCGTTTAACTTAGAGAGTTCTCCCCCTCCCCCCCTTATCCTCTTCTTGTCAGGTTAGCCATTTAGGTTAGAGGCTTTCCTTCTACCTTTCTTTCATAGGCTAGCCATTTAAGTTAGAGGCTTCCCTATCTAAAAAAAAAAAAAAAAACCTTTAGTTTTAGTCTGCTAGTATAGTGTGTTTTTGTGTAGACTGTATTTTGCTTTGATAGCTATTGTTGTATTTCTTGTGTCCTTTTTCCAGGATGTTAAAGGAATCCAAAGTGTCTGGGTTCAAGAAGTGTGACTCATGCTGTCAGAAAATGTCTCTGACAGATGGGCATATTTCTTGCGTCTATTGTTTAGGCGCCATGCACCTGCAGGACTCTTGTTCTATCTGCCCTGCATTTAGCCTAAGAGTTCTGCAGGAGCGTAAGAATCAGTTTATTCTTAGTGGTCTTTTAAAGCCCCAGGATTCACCGGCCAAGACCTCTCAGCCTGTGAAATCCCCTAAATCTGCCAAGCCATCAGCTCCAAGTTCGGAGCTGTCCTTTGTTCAGACTCCACCTTCTACTTCAGTTCCGGCTGGCACCAATAAGACTATCTCCCCGTCGGCTCCTTCAGAATCTTCGGAGCCTTCGCAGAGCCACAAGAGGCTGAGGTCCCCTTCTTTGGAATCGATACAGTCGACTCCTCGGTCTCCCCTACTTCAGAGCGAGCGCAGTCACAGATCTTCTCACTCATCTCGATCCTCTAGGCTGTCGGTTCACAATGTGGAGAGAGTGGTCAGTAGGTTGCTAAAGTCGCAGGCACTTGCCAAGATGTTGTCCAGCCCTCCTCAACAGGTGTCTGCTCCGTCCACTTCTATCGATGTTCCTCCTCCGACTCCATTGAGTTCGGAGCTGGAGTTCGTTGGGGTTTGAGTAGTGGAACCGTCAGCTCCGATAACGCTATCTCCTTTGGTTCCGTCATTGGCTCCGATCCCCTCGATGGTGCTGTCCATCGAGAGATCTGGGCGCCGGGGCTCCCTCGTCAGCTCTGTGGGGGCAAGTGGCATCAGACCCTTGTCCGACCCCGTTCTTCCTCTCAGAGCTTCGGCGTAAGTGAGCTTGGCTCCTACATCGGCCTCAGAGCAATCTCCCTTGGTGCGGAGAAGGATTCAGATTTCCTCTGAACCGGAGCCTTCTCTGCATCATGGCAGGGATGCCTTCGATGTCATGAGGAGTGTGCTGGCCACTGACTCAGCTCCACTATCAGCCCCACCGGCTTTGTCCCCTGTAGTGCCTATGACAACCTCTGCTCCTCCTCCATACCCCAAGCGTGGGGAACCGGTGCTCCAGGACACCCCATTGAGTGTTTCCTCTTCTTCCAAGGCCTCCCCTGACAATTCAGAGGAGCCCCCTCATAAGAAGAAGTGCAAGAGGAAGCACATTGACTCCCCTGATTCTTTCACTTCTGATACAGACTTAGATGAATCAGAAAGGTCCCCGAGATTCCCCTATGAAGATGTTTCCTTCTCGGACATCCTAGAAATGCTTAAGCAGAGGGGGAACTGGAATCCCCTAGCCCCTACCGAGGATGAGTCTGTATTCCTGGATGCTTTCGGTTCCCGACCTTCCACCTCCTGGGTTTCTACACCTTTCAATCCACTTATGGCAGTGGTGGCTCAAAAGGCTTGGTCAGCTCCGGATACAGTGGAACCAACTCCGAGGAGACCTGGCAAGTTCATCACAGCACCCCATGATAAGCAGTTCCTTACCAAAGGTGTTACTGTTGATGCCATGGTGGTAGTAGCAGCCACCAAAAAAGAGTTAGCGGAGACCTCTTCGTCTGTCCATCCTCCTAACAAGGAGTCTAGGACTATGGACAGATACGGGAAACGAATGATGTAATGGGATCCTATCTCGCCTACATTCATAACTGATGGGTTCGGAGCCGATCCATCAGCTCCGACTCGGCCATTATATACTAGAACGAAGTCTCTAATTGGCTGGGCCACCCCTTATCCCAGAATGCACCATGCCTGCTTCTCCAGATCTCATTTGCCGCTTTTCAAGCTAGACGTGGTCTTGACTTGGCTGGAGCTAAGTGGAGTTTTTTTTATTATTTTTTGGTCTTTTGACCTAGGGTTTTCTTCACAAATTTAACAAACAGCTGTTTTAACAGCTTACGTGTGTGTGTGAACCTGTTTTGGTGTGATTGGTTGTTGGTATTTTTTTTTTCTACATACCGGGCAAGGCCCGTTTAAGTTAGAGGGCCCTTGCCCTTATTTGTGTGTGGGTGTGTTGATTTTGTCTCTACTGTACGTCCTGATTTATCGGGCTAAGCCCGTTTAAGTTAGAGGGCTTCTGCCCGTTTTGTGTTCTGTATCTCGGGCCAGTCCCGTTTTGAGTCAAAGGGCTCATGCCCTACTTTAAGGTTTGCTTTTCGTTGTGGGAAATAGTTGTGTGATAGGATGTCGAAAGAGCAGAAGTCTGGTTTTAAAAAGTGCACCAAGTGCAACTACAAAATGTCTCTTACTGATAGCCATGCTGTTTGCGTATATTGTTTAGGACCGAAACATTTGCAGGAAACATGTAGTGTTTGTCATGCTTTTTCCTCTAGGGTCCTTCAAGAATGAAAAAATAAATTGATCCTTAAGGGCCTTATTAAGCCCTCCTTTGAGGAAGCTTTGGCTTCTCCTTCCTGTCCAGCTTCTAAAAAGAAAAGGTCATCGGCTCCGACCAGTCCGTCGGAACTGACTTCCAAGAAGAATAGGTCGACCTCTTCTTCCTCGGCTCCAATGGCTTCGGAGCCTCGGGTGGAAGGGTCTGCCTTGATACCTCTTTCCTCGGCTACATTGGTGTCAGAGCCGCAGGTTGGGGGATCGAGAGGCGAATCACCTGCTTCGGCTCCTTTGGTCTCGGAGCCGTTGGAGGTGTGCAGCTCAGACTCTCCCCCCC
Source organism: Protopterus annectens (assembly GCF_019279795.1). NCBI lineage: Eukaryota > Metazoa > Chordata > Ceratodontiformes > Protopteridae > Protopterus > Protopterus annectens. Next base: position 480,606,709 of record NC_056727.1, read on the forward strand.
CCGGCCTCGAAGTTCCCTTCGGCACCGATGCTTATTCATACGGTTCCGGATCCGGTGCCGATGGTGTTGGAGCCGTTTCAGAGCCGGTCCCCTGGTCTATCGGAGCCGAGAGAAGTTGTCTCGGCCCCGCCCCCATCTATTTCCTCTAAATCTTCCAGGTTGTCAGACTCAGATTTGGACAGAGTTATCCAGAGGCTTTTCCAGTCCCCGGTTTTTGCAAAAATGGTCTCGGCTCCGGAGCCAGTCCCCACTTCAGCACATCCGATTCCTCCTCCAACCTCCTCGGACCCGTTGGAGTCGGTGATGGTAGAGCAGGACAGAGTTGTCCAGTCGGAACCGAGACTCCCTCGGAGCTTCTCTGTTCCGACCATCATTCCTACCCTGTCCTCGGGGTCAGGGTTCGGTACCAGGACTTTCTTCGGTCGGGGCCGAGGGGAACCCTTTGAACTGGTAGCTTCGGTGCCTAGTCTTCCCCTTGGAGCGTCGGCCGCAGGGATTCCCGGTACCGTCGTGGTCTCTCAGCCGGTGTCCTTCGTAGTGTCTGGAGGTCCTGCTTTTGAGGCCATGAGGAGTGCGCTGGCCATGTCCTTGCCGGCTCAGCAAGTCTCTACCTCACCATCCCTAGACTTGGGAACTGGTGCTTCTGGTGTGCTTCATTCCCACGACAGTGGGGCACCAGGGCCTGAGGATACCCCTTGGGGGGTTCCCTTCTCCCGGGAGGTCCTTCGTAATCCACTTCAGATGAACCTCCAAGAAAAAATTGTGCAAGAGGAAGCACATTGACTCCCAGGATGAGTCTATCACATCAGATACTGACCTCGATGATGCGGAGGGGTCCCCAAAATCGTCCTCGGATGACGTCTCATTCTCTGATATCCTCGAGATCCTGAGACAAAGAGGCGATTGGCAGTCCAAAACCCCTTCCGCAGAGGAGTCAGTCTTCCTCAAGGCCTTTGGGGCCCAGCCCTCCGCCTCCTGGGTGTTGCCACCCTTCGATGAATTACTAGATTTAGTTTCTCGAAGGGTGTGGAAACACCCTGACACTGTGGAACCGGTGCCTGCCAGGCCTAACAAGTTCCTCTCAGCACCTCCTCAAAAGGAATTTTTGACTAAAGGAGTTGCAGTAGATGCGATGGTGGTGGTATCTGCCACTCAGCAGGACATGGCAGAGGCTTCAACGTCTATTCACCCTCCTAATAAGGATTCCAGGAGCATGGATAGGTACGGGAAGCGTACCCTTTCCTCAGCGGCCTTTACCCTGCAGTCGCTGAATTATCTTTGTCATTTTACCAGGCTCCAAAGGGACCTCCTCAAAGAGTTAGGCGAGTCTCTTACGGGTAATCTTCCTGAGGCGTTAGCCCAAACTGTTGGCGCCCAGATGACTACCCTATCTTCGATAGTCAACTTGTCCATGAGGCTCATATCATATGCGGCCGAAGGGGCGAGTAGAGCAGTGGGAACAGGCGTGGCACTTAGAAGACACGCCTGGTTACGCTTGTGTCCCTTTGCGGAGGCCTTTAAGTCTTCCTTCGCCGACGCCCCCTTTGATGGGTCCTCCCTGTTTGGACCCAAGGTGAAGGACACACTGACTCAGTGCGAGCAGGAGGGCAACACCTTGTCTGCCGTGGGGGCCTGTTTTTCCGCTCCCTCTAGACCTTACCCCAAGGCCCAGAGAGGAGGGAAAATGTGGTTCAGGAAATCTCAAAGGTCTTTCCCTACTCCACCGAGTGATTCCCCCTCTAGAGGCAGGGGGGGGGATTCAGGAAGATGCCGCCCCAGAGGCGGCAGAGGCCCCCGTAACTCTGGAGACCACGATTCCTTTTGTGGTCCATCCTACGCTTACCGTCCCTGAGACGTGGCCCGACTGCACATCTCCGGAGCCAGTCGGGGGTCGCTTTGCGGAACACCCGCAGGCTTGGGAATCTGTCACCAAGGATCAGTGGGTGCTCCGGACCATAACCGGAGGCTATCTCATCCCTTTCATCAAGATCCCCCCTCTTCCTATCAGGAAAATCCCGGATGTGCCACCTAGTCAGCGGGATCAAGCAGCGGTCGAGGTTTCAAAGCTGCTAAGAAAAGGAGTCATCCAGCCTGTCCCCGCCGACCAGATCGGATCAGGAACTTACTCAAGACTATTTTTGGTGCCAAAAAAGACAGGGGACTTAAGGCCCATTTTGGACCTCAGATCATTGAATCGCTTTGTAAAAAAATCCAAATTCCGAATGGTCACCCTTCAGTCCATTCTCCCATTATTGGAGAAGGATGTCTGGATGTGCTCCATAGATCTCAAGGATGCTTACTATCACATTCTGATAAGTCAAGAGTCCAGGAGTCATTTACGCTTCCGCCTGGGAGCCCGTCATTTCCAGTTCCAAGCTCTGCCCTTTGGTCTCACCACAGCCCCCAGGGTGTTCACCAAGTGTCTGGCAGTAGTAACAGCTCACTTGAGAAGTCTAGGATTCCAAGTGTTTCCCTATCTAGATGACTGGCTCCTTACTGCCACCTCCAAGCATCTATTAGTTCGTGCTCTTATGATCACAGTCAGTTTGGGTCATTCACTACGAATCACGTTCAATTGGGGAAAATCTGTGCTGCAGCTGTCTCAGCGTATTACCTTTATAGGCACAGAGTTAGACACAAGAAGAATGCGGGCATTCTTGCCGGTAGAAAGGATTCAGGTCCTGCAGTCTCAGGTTCAAACCTTGCTACCCAGATCACGAGTTCAGGCCAGACTGATTCTGCAGTTATTGGGCACGATGGCCTCGACTATTCTTCTAGTCCCCTTAGCCAGACTGCACATGCGGGTGCTGCAATGGCTACTATCGGTTCAATGGTCCTTTCGGGAACTCCCCTTGAACCATTTGGTCCAGATTACGGAAATTTGCCGTCGGGACCTACGTTGGTGGCTGCTTCGGTCCAACCTGGACCAGGGGCGACCCTTTGCCCTTCAGCCTCCCGTCGCCACGGTGACCACGGACACCTCCCAGATAGGGTGGGGGGGGTCATTATTTGGACAGGTCTGTCCAAGGCACGTGGCAGGTTCACGAAACGCACTTACATATCAATATCCTGGAAATGAGAGCGGTGCTACTGGCATTGCAAGCACTTCATCATGCTCTTCCCCGGGGTACTATTGCGATTCTATCCGACAACATGTCGGTAGTCTGGTACATAAACAAGCAAGGCGGAACCAAGTCCTACCCTCTTTGCCGAGAGGCCATGAGAGTGTGGCATTGGGCGATTGCTACCCAGCGTTTCCTAGTGGCAACGCACATTCCGGGGAAATCCAATGTGATTGCAGACAGGCTGAGCAGGACTTTCCTGTTGCCCCACGAGTGGTCCCTCAACGACAGGGTGGCTGCAAACATCTTCGCCAAGTGGGGCCTCCCTTGTTGTGACTTGTTCACCAGCCCTCACAATGCGAAATGCAGGGAGTTCTTCACTCTGACTCCCAGGGACGCTCTAGCTCACAGTTGGCCCCCCGGTCTACTTTACGCCTTCCCTCCGGTTCCCCTTCTCCCGAAGGTGATACAGAAGGCGATTTATCTAGGAAGCGACATGATTTTGATCGCTCCACACTGGCCTTGTCAGGTTTGGTTCCCCTTCCTTCTGAGGTATGCGGTGGAAGGCCCATGGTTTCTGGACCTGGTGCCCGACCTGTTAACTCATCAGTTGGGACAGTCTCACCCATCCCTCAGGTCCTTGAGGTTGGCCGCTTGGTTACTCCACTTCCATCCTTAGTCAGAGATAACTCTCTTTCTCCAGACGTCATCCACATTTTGTCCTCTTCTCACAAACCTTCCACTATTAAACTGTATTCCAGCAAATGGAAGAGGTTTGCTCTTTGGGCCCAGCAACGAGGTATAGATCCCCTTACCGCCCCAGTACCTCAGGTTTTAAAATTCCTGGCTTCTTTGTTTTATTTGGGCTCTTCAGTTTCCACAATTATAGTCCAACTGGCGGCTATCTCTAATTTTCATGTCTCCTTTGAGCCTTCCTTAATGGCAAACAGGCTTTGCAAATCTTTCCTTAAAGGAGCGTGGCTCCTTCGGCCCCCAATAGCCCATCCTGTGCCCCCTTGGGACCTGAATATGGTTCTAGCTTCTTTAACTGCCCGCCCCTTTGAACCAGCAGCTACTTGTGATATAAAATTTCTATCTTGGAAAACTGCCTTTTTGGTGGCAATAACCATTGCCAAGCAGGTCTCAGAGCTTCAGGCTCGCTGTTCTAATCCTCCTTATTTGACCTTTCACAAAGACAGAGTGTCCCTCAAGTTAAATCCCTCTTTCTTGCCCAAGGTAGCATCCCACTTTTGCATTCAACAATCCTTGGAGCTCCCTGTGTTTTTTCCCAAATTCTCCAATAGCGCAGAATATATTTTCCATCAGTTGGATGTTCACAGACAACTGCGTTTTTATTTAAGTAGGACCAATCAGACACGAAAGTCAGATCAACTGTTTTTGTCCTTTGCGGAAAATAGGTTGGGTCAACCGGTGGCTAAAACCACCATAGCCAAATGGATTAAAGATTGCATCTCCTTCATTTATTCACGGTTCGGCAAAGAGCTACCCTTCCCAGTCAGGGCTCATTCTATCAGGGCAATGGCTACTTCTGTAGCATTCCACTCCAAATTATCGATAGATGATATCTGTGCGGCCGCTACCTGGACTTCTCTGCACACCTTCATTTCTCATTACAAGATAGATGTGGCTTCTCGAGGTAGAGCTTCCTTTGGTTCCACAGTTCTCAGGAGTGTTTTCCAATGAGCCACCCGGGATTTAGGTGCTAGGGACGCTGTCCCATCAGTTATGAATGTAGGCGAGATAGGATCCCATTACATCTTTTAGTTATGTACTTACCATAACTTCGGATGTATGGGATCCATCTCGCCTACATTCATACTCTCCCTCCTTCCCCCTTCCCATTGGATTTAGAGGGAATGTTGCTACTTACTGAGTTTTTCTCTTGAAGGACTTTAGTTTGTTACAGTTGCTGGTATGTCTCTGTGTCTGGATGTAGGTAGGAAAGCGAACAAACAAGATCTGGGGAAGCAGGCATGGTGCATTCTGGGATAAGGGGTAGCCCAGCCAATTAGAGACTTTGTTCTAGTATATAGTGGCCGAGTCGGAGCCGATGGATCGGCTCCGAACCCATCAGTTATGAATGTAGGCGAGATGGATCCCATACATCCGAAGTTATGGTAAGTACATAACTAAAAGTTTGCTTCAGTGACCTTTTCTATGAAGTCACTGAACTACTTATGCCATTTTACCCAGCTTCAGAGGGCTCTCCTTAAAGAGCTCGGAGATACCCTTCAAGATCCATCAGCTGAGGGGGATCAAGCTAAAGTAGCTTCCCAGTTGGTGACGCTTAATTCTGTAGTCAACTCCTCCATGAGGCTCATTTCCTATGCAGCCGATGGTGTGAGTAGAGCCGCAGGTATGGGTGAGGCCCTTAGGAGGCATGCATGGATGCGGCTGTGTAATTTTGCAGAACCCTTTAGAGCATCATTCACCAACACCCCCTTTGATGGTTCCTTTCTTTTTGGACCATAGGTGAAAGACACTTTGACTAGGTGTGAGCAAGAAGGCAAGACTCTCTCTGATGTGGGAGTCCATTTTTCCACTCCTTCTAGACCGTACCCCAAAGGACAGAAGAGTGGCAAAATGTGGTTCTGAAAATCCCAAGGAGCCTTGCCTGACACACGTAGCGATTTTTCCTCCAGGGGCAGAGGGGGAGACAATAACAACAGATGCTGCCCTCATGGCAGGGGGGGGTCTGCAGAACCAGGGCAACAGAGAATGTTTCTCTGACAAGCCCTTTCAGCATCCCTGAAGGGTTGCCCGGCTGCTCACCTCTGGAGGCAGTCGGGGGAAGACTTTCACTGTACCCAAAAGCCTGGCAAAATTTAACGCAAGACAGATGGGTACGGTCCATTTTATCTGGAGGTTACAAAATTCCCTTCTGTCAACCCCCCTTACCGTCAAGGAAATCCCTTCCAGATGTTCCACCCAATCTGAAGGACCAAGCAGTAATAGAAGTTTCAAAACTGCTAGAAAAAGGGTCGTCCAGGAAATCCTGGCAGACCAGCTTGGATCCGGAACTTGCTCGAGGTTCTTTTTGGTACCAAAAAAGACAGGGGATTGGAGACTGATTCTGAATCTCAGCAGACTAAGCAGGTCTGTGCAAAGAACAAAGTTTCAGATGGTCACGCTACAGTCCATTCTACCCTTTCTGGGTCATGACAATTGGATGTGCTCAATAGATCTTCAGGATGCGTACTACCATATCAAGAGAGACAGGCGCTCCAGGAGATTTCTTCGCTTACGGCTGAGATCAAGTCATTACCAATTCAGAGCTCTGCCCGTTGGTCTCACCACAGCCCCCAAGGTGTTGACCAAATGTATGGCAGTGGTCATGGCTCACCTGAGATGTCGAGGATTCCAGGTGTTTCCATATCTAGATGACTGGCTCCTCACTGCTACTACCAGGCATCAACTTCTGCAGGCCAGGGACTACACAATCATAACCTGCTCCCAGCTAGGCATTACAATAAACTTCAAAAAATCTGCCTTGTTGCCCTGTCAATCTGTCACCTACATAGGAGCAGACTTAGACACAAGGAACATGTCCGCTAAGCTACTGCCAGAAAGGGGGTATACATTTCATCGGCAAGTACAAATTCTAATGCAGAGCAAAATAATCCAAGTCAGGTTTGTCCTTCAAACTCTGGGTTTCATGGCAGCAGCCATTCTTCTAATCCCACTTGGCCCGCTTTCACATGAGGATCCTTCAGTGGCTTCTGTTCACACAGTGGTCTTTCCAACAGCTGCCCATGTCTCACATGATCATGACTACAGAAGCATGCAAAAGGCACCTTTCCTGGTAGATGGTCTCCCCACTAGTGACTCAGGACAGACCCTTCATTCAGCCCCCTCCGGTAGCCTCAGTGACCACAGACGCCTCCCTGATAGGGGGGGGGGGCATTATCAGGGCAGGACAGTCCAAGGCACTTGGCAGCCTCACGAGTACCATCTGCACATAAACGTCCTAGAAATGAGAGCCGTGCTGCTAGCGTTGCAAGCCCTTCAGGACGCTCCTCCTTCTGGGACCATTGCAATTCAAACAGACAACATGTCAGTGGTGTGGTACATCAACAAGCAGGGCAGAACCAGGTCCTACCCCCTGTGTCGAGAAGTACTCAAACTGTGGCAGTGGGGGATTTCCTCCTGATGTTTTCTTATTGCGACGCACATCCCTGGGAGGTCCAACGTCATAGAGGACAGGCTCAGCAGAGCTATCCTCATGCCTCACGAGTGGTCTCTGAATCAGGAAGTTGCAGATCTTATCTTCCGCAAATGGGGACAGCCGTGCTGCGATCTTTTTGCCACCCCCTTCAACAGCGAATGCAGCAACTACTTCTCCCTTCTTCTGCTTCCAGGTCACTCACCCAGAGAAGCTCTAGTCCACGATTGGTCTCAAGGACTTCTTTATGCCTTTTCTCTGTTTCCCCTGATTCCAAAATTCATACAGAAAGCAATATCGTTGGGTTTCAAAATGATCCTCATTGCCCCCTACTGGCCTCGACAGATATGGTTCCCTTTCCTGCACCATTACCTTCTCGATCAGCCATGGACTCTGGATCCGATTCCAGACCTACTGATTCATCAGTCAGGCGGGTTGCATCAATCCCGCCAAACTCTCCAGCTCACAGCTTGGTTGCTCCACTTTCAACCTTAGCCAGGCTTCCCAGCATTTCCCTGGCTGTACTTGAGATTATTGTCTCCTCTCACAAGTCCACAAACAGAAAAACTTATGCTAGTAAATGGAAACGTTTTTCTTGTTGGGCAGAGGCTAGGAATGTAGATCCCTTTTCAGCCTCAGTCCATGAAATTCTGGAATTCCTAGCACAACTTTTTCATTCCGGGTCTGCTTCTGCTACAATCAGGGTTCAATTAGTGGCCATTTCTAACTTCCATGTTGGTTTGTCAAATTCAAACATTATGTCTCATAAGCTCTGTAAAGCTTTTTTGAGAGGGACCACTCTCCTTAGGCCTCCAGTGAGAGATCCCCCTTTTCCTTGGGACCTTAATTTGGTACTAACTTCCTTAACTCTGCCCCCTTTTGAACCAGCAGCATCCTGCTCCATTAAGTTTCTATCTTGGAAGACAGTCTTTCTGGTAGCTGTTATTTCAGCCAGACGCGTCTCTGAACTTCAGGCGCTATGTGTTTGTCCTCCATACTTGATTTTTCATAAGGACAGGGTTGCTCTGAGGACTAATCCTTCATTTCTTCTGAAAGTCTGCTCAGAAAATAATTTAAACCAATCTATAGACCTTCCTGTGTTTTCCCTAACCCACACCAGCAAGGCAGAATACAAATTACACCAATTGGACGTTCATAGACAATTGCATTTTAACCTGCACAGGACTAAGGAGATAAGGAAGTCAGACCAACTATTCCTTTCTTATGCTCTAGGCAAACAAGGTCTCCCAGTTTCCAAGGTGACCTTATCCAGGTGGTTGTCTCACATTATTACTTTCATTTATCAATTAAGAAACAAAGAGTTGCCTATTAAACCGAAAGGTCATTCTGCTAGGGCCTTGGCCACCTCTTTAGCCTTCCAATCTAGGTTGCCCATGGATTCCATCTGTGCAGCTGCTACGTGGGCAAATCCTCATACCTTTATTTCTCATTACAAGCTAGATATGGTCTCCAGGAGCAGAGCTGCCTTTGGTTCCACTGTTCTGAAGTGTCTGTTCCAATTTGCTGCCCAGGATTGTAGGTGCTAGGGACGCTGTCCCAACCAGCAAGAACGAAGGCGAGATAGACAACTTAACATAAAGAAGTTATGTACCTACCATAACGTTCCATGTTAGTTGTCTTCATCTCGCCTTCTTTCTTGCGTCCCACCCTGATTTCTGATTTCATTGGTGTTCTCTGGTTTGTTTCCTCTACTGACTTAGAGAATATGACAGGTATGCTCAACCTATTTGTTTGGACAGGTTTATTCTCTTGCTGTGTCTGGGGTTAGCTATTTCAAATGACATCTGGGTAGCTATCGCTAGGCATCATGGGATAAGGGGTAGCCTCGAGCCAGTAAACAGCTCTCGAGCTATAGAAGATGGCCGAGTTGGAGCTGAGGATCGGCTCCGATCCCAACCAGCAAGAAAAAAGGCGAGATGAAGACAACTAACATGGAACGTTATGGTAGGTACATAACTTCTTTTTCTTCAGTAGGGTATAGCTTTTGTGTTGCACTCCTTTTATAAGAGAAAGTAAGGTACTTGAAACAGACTATTTATTGGGTAAATATTACTTGGATTTGGAAAATGGCTTATAGTTCAAAGTTTTCATAAGGTTGATTTAATGTAAAATAAAATTAGAAAGGAATACCCACACATTATTTATTTATAAACAGTCTTGAAACAAATGGCAGGATAGGCATATTTATCCAAAATATATAAAACAACTAAGGACTCTAAATGTCGCAACAAAGATAGTCATTGGGATTATGCTCACCAGCTATAATCCATGCAGACAGCTTGGATCTGAACAAGTACAAGTCTTCATATGAACGGCTATGCAACACTAGGGTCATTGCATTAAATAATTACAGATAATACTACTGAACATTTTTTATGAATCGCTTACATATTTGAACTGTGATGAGACATGCATCATACCCAGAAAAGCCTGCATATACACATGCAGGCACAGGATGTATTATTATGTCATCGCATGGTTCCTTTCCTCACCATTAACAATGGGACCTATTTTTTCTTCTGCACAATAGCAAGGCTTGAACTCTACCAGTCCCTGTGTCTCTTTCCCATATGCATAATTGAGTTGTGTCCTGTAACGTAGCATGTTCTATCATCTGTCTACCTTGCACCACTGAGGACCAGGATAGGTTTCAGATGCTCATGAGCATCCTCTTAGAAATCTGAACATAGCCTAAAACAAGAGGGGAATGCAAAAGAACAAAAACTAGGACAGAAGTTCTACTGGTTAAGTGCTTACCAACTGCGCCTGCTTTTTAGAACGATCATTCATTGTGGTTACTATAGAAATGAACCACAATGGATGATCACTCTAAAATTTAAATTATTGATGTAGAGAGTCATAGAAAAGCAGGGGAGGAACCTTACCATACTTCTCAGCTTCTTAGAGCAAGAAATCCAGACAAAGCCTTAAACAATGGAGGGAACAACTGTTCCAGATAATAGTAGTTTTCTTTTTTGCAATGATCGTTACCATAGAAACGAACCACAATGAGCATTTGCTTTTAAAACTAAATTATTAATGTACTGAGTTATTGCAGGAGGAACCGTACCATACAACTCAGCTTCTTAGAGCAAGAAATCCAGACAAAGCCTAACGTAATTGGTGGAAAACTGCTTCGGACAGCAAAAGTTTTCATTTTACAACGATCGTTCGTTGTGGTTACCATAGAAATAAACCACAATGAATTATCACTTTAAAAACTAAATTATTAACATAGTGAGAAGTTGCAAAGTAGGAAGAACTGTACCGTACAACTCATTTAAACGAAAAAGGACAATGTGGGTGGGAATGTGAGTGACGTAAAGTGAGCGTGTATTAGGTTAGCTGCAGTGTGGACCCGAATTTTAAACGCTGGGATTGTCCTTTTAATATCACCCTGAGTCACTTACACAGATTATAGAATGATGGGTTTTGCAGCATGGAGCATATTGTGAACATTAAGAAGTATGAAACTCTACTGTCTAGCATTGTTAACTGATTAATGGTCTGTGACTTATGATGGTCATGCTCAAGACTTCTAGACAAAGCTAGGGATAACGCAAGTTTTTTTGTTTAAATATTACTTTAATTTAATGCAGCAATAGACCTTTCAGCATTGTGCATTGTCTGAATAATAAGGGCATTGTCTGAATAATAAGGAAAATTAAATTCTAAAGTCTGGTATTATTGACTGACTTCAATCATCCATGATGTACAAGGGTCAGTGAAAAAATAAGAAGCAAACCAAGAAATAACAAGCTAGGCAATGCCAAAGTGTGCCAACAAACTAAAAAAGAAAATGAAACACTTAAATGGAAACAAACAAAACTGGTGACTTTTTTAGTGCTTTTGGTCAAACAGGTGTGTACTCCAAATGTAAATGCTGAATCAATCGTGTTCACAAATCAGCTGATTCTCAAAACACCTCCTCTTAAAGAGATCACCATAATGAACATGTCAAACAATTTTGTGATGAAGTTCTATTTATAAACAGTAAGAGGCAACATCAGAGATGGTCTGTAAACTAAGGGAGAAATAAGTGGTTTAGTGTATGTGTGTGTGTTTAAATGTGTGCATATGAATGTGGGAGGTGCTTGTGCCAGCAAGATGCAGTGGATACCAATGGTGATTACTGCAAGAAAGTGATAATTAGATCTAGTGGTAGTGTTTCTTTATTGCAGCTAAATATGTCAGTGTATCACATTTTCTGCAATCATGGAAGCAGCATCTTTTGGCCACAGCACTTGACTCCCAGTGGAGGTCCTTTTTGAATCCCAGCCAAAATATTTTTACAGGTGGGCATACCCCACTGCACCAAGATACTCCCTAAAATCCATTTATATTAACTCCAAGAGTGCACAGCAGAAGGAAAAATTACCATTTTCCTAATCCCAAATAATCCTCAATCCTGTTCCAGTACAGAATTAAAGGTGTTAAGGGGGTGTAATTTGCAGATGCAAATTGGTCTGTATTGTATACCGCCATTCTTTTCTGTACCAGCATTTCTAAATGCTGGTGTGGAAATCAGTTCTGATACTGCTATAATGTTTTTGTTGTTAGGACTGAGGTACTTCATATTTGGTGTACATTGTAGTAAGCGGTTTGGTACAGTTTTTTTTAAACACTGCTGTGGCTCTGGTTTTAGTCTGAAGAAGTCCTTTATAAGTCTGGATGAAAGCAGTAACTCAGAATTTATATAAAACGTGAGTTAAATCTGTGCTTTATTTTGTTAATTTTAATTTATATTCTTGCAAACTGTGTTGTAAGCTGTGTGGCATTTTTGCTATATTATATATACAAGTACTGCTGTACATATACATTTGTCAGTCTCTTTCTCCTCTGTGTGTGTGCGTACATGTGTGTATGTGTGTGTATATATATATATATATATATATATATATATATATATATATATATATATATACATGTGCAAGTGTAAGTATACAAAAAAGTGAATAAAACAGACCTTAGCCTTCCCAAAAGTCATTTGAAAAAAGTAACAAAGAAGTACATGATTTAACGCTGGAAGAGAACTTGTGTTAATAGCGAGTGAGCTCTTTCATCCTAAAAATAAAATTCATCAGAAGCACATTTTTATGGCCAGTTTTATTCATACACATGCATGCGTGTATGTATATATGGGTCTACTTTGTTTCGTTGAATCTCATTTCACTGAATTTCATTTCACCCCGACCACTTCGCTGAAAACTCAAATTACCGAAAACTCATTTCACTGAATCTCATTTCACTGAACTGCAGTTAGTATATGTGGCATTCTGTAGAGTACTGTAAGGAAATAAAAGGTATATGCCCTTTTCCCCACTGTAGTGCGACCTTGTAGTTAGTATATGTAGTTAGGGGGGTGGGGAGCACATCCCCCACATTGGGGGGTGTGGGGGGCATAGTCCCCCAACCTTGTTAGTTTGAGTACATATTGTCTTCTGGAGATAGTTAGTCATTGGTGTTGTAACTATGCATGTCTATTGTTTAAAATGTATTATTTTGAAGTGTTTGGTAAAATACAATATAAAACAAACAAGGTGGGGGGGGCTACACCCCCCACCACCCCCCAATGTAGGAGGCTGTGCCCCAACACACCTAACTATATATACTAACTCCAGGATCTCACTACAGTGGGGATATACCTTTTACTTGCCTTACAGTACTCTGCACAGTACCATATATGCTAAGTTCAGTTCAGTGAAATGAGATTCAGTGAAATGAGTTTTCAGTAATTTGTGTTTTCAGTGATGTGGGTGGGGTGAAATGAAATTCAGTGAAATGAGATTCAACAAAACAAAATATAGCCATGGATATATATATATATATATATATATATATATATATATGAGTGTGTGTGTGTGTTTGTATGTATGCATGTATCAGGTTTTTGTTGTGATTGCAGCTGACCTGCATTGCTGTTTAATAGTGATTCCTTGTCAGAGAAACAGAGTACTGATAGCTTATTTCCAAATGACATAAAGACTGTGGGAAAAATTTCCCAAAAACAGCACGCACCTATCTTGCGACAGGTAACTCTATCCCCAGGGCCAGGTAGTCTGCCATGAACTTACAAACTGTGATGTCTACTAGGAATTTTGTATGAATGTTGTTAAAAAAGTTTTAAGTTGCTAATAAGTGGTTTTCTTTCTCATCAGATGAATTGTATGAAGTCTTGTTTACCTGACTAAAACGAATGCTTTAAATTGTGCTTGTTTATTCCATTTTCCCTTGCTTTTGCATTATGTGCAGTGGCTGACAGAGGTTAAGATCTTTTTAATTATCCTGTTAACAATTAAATAAAGAGATTGAAGGCTGTTACTGGATCTCACTGTATCCACCACTCACCTTCACACTGAAGTTTATGTACATTGTACTTCCCACATAACTTGGTGACTGTTTAGTTTCTTTAAAACCCAAAGAGTTTTGCTTCCATTTAACCCTTTGTCTTCAAAGTTCCTTTTTTTTTCCATTTCATTAACCACTCTAGTAATGCTATCCCATTGCCACTGGCTACCAAAGTGCTTTAAAAGTGTGTAGCAATAATAGTCTTTTTTTGCAGAAATATAACTTGACAGTTGATATAGATCATTTGGACCAACTAGGCTGCCAGTTTTCCTACCTTCTGGTCTAGTAGCAGATCCTGGTTGACCTGTAACTTAATATTTTCCTGCTTGTGGGTGGCCCTCTTTGGTGGGTCTGTAATTGACCTTATCTTCCCATCCTTACCAGTTGCCATTTTTTTTTTCAAAAACTCTCATGCTTGATGGATGCTTTTGCACTATTCTTGTACAGGCCATGATGTAATGTGCTGTGATCCTGGTTTTTATATTGATAAACCTTTCAATGTCAATGACCAAAACATCAAAACCATTTTAATAAGTATTGGTGAGGCTATCAAATAATGAGCCATGACTAGCAGTGGCACTGCCTCTTCTGCTTTGAAGAAGAGCACAGTGTGAATCACTACCTTAAATGTCAGCGATGCAACCCAACCACACATAGATGTAAAAGGAAGAAGCCTCTTGCCTTTCTCACTATGCAGAGTATGACAGCAATTGAAAGCATGGAGTGCAGGATGGACTTTCATGCAGACCATGACTTTTCCTGGAGCACTACCACATGGTGAGGAAAACGGAGAGCAGAATTAATCTCAACCTTCTTTGGTTAGGTCTGTCCATGAGATGATCTTCTGATTCCTGTATGTTTTATGTCCTTGGCCTCGGCAAATGAGAGCAAGGGTCACAGCCCATTATCCTGTGTGGTGGATAATGAAGAGCACAGGGAAAAACATTCTTTCCACCCCCAGAAACATTTTAGTATTGAAGAAAGAGCCAAACCCCTAAATCATTCCCTTGTATGAAGCTTATCATCAGGAATGTTATATATGCAACTTGGAGCCATCTCAGCTCTACTTCTCTGCCTCCTAAGAAGATGAATGCTGTCAGATAATTAATGAGATCTGGACCGGTCGCTGTATAGTAGAGTCTGCCTTGTGATCTGCAGTCTAACATAGGACACAGAGATCTGTAACTTTTGCCATCTTTCTTCTAAACAAGGAGCCTAAAGGCTTATATATGATGGGGGAAGACTCCTGCTCTTCCATGTTGCATCTCAGGGTCCTCAACTGTTTATCTCAACAGAACAGATTCCATTCCACCATAGGGGTTCAGTGCTGTGAAAACGTTCTATTTGCACTTGATTTGGACTTAGAGGATTTGTTCAAGGCTTTGTTGCACCTTCTAAAGTGTATGCTTTGTGGCTTGCTATAGCATTTAATGTGCTGATTTTATTGTGTTGGCAAACTCAGGTATGTGTCTGAGAGGGATGACATAGATGAAACTACTCCCTAAAGCAAGGACTTAGGCAATCTATCTTGCTAGAGACCTATTTGTTATGGATTTTTTTAAGGGGGGGGGGGGCAGCTTGTCTTTATGTGGTGGATAAGCTCCTGAAAATGAAGCAAATACTAATCATTATGGAGGATCTTTGTGAAGTCCCAGCACTTATTTTTCCTCTGCTTTGGACTCAGCTAACTGTCTCCAGTGAAAAAGACTATTTCACCCCCATAATGACTTTTTTAAACAAAGTGAAATTGCTAGACATTTTAGCTTGACAAATTCTAATTTGCTAGGCATCATGGTAGCTGTTTGTTTGTTTATTTATTTACTTAATTACTTATTTATTATATTTATTTATTTATTTGCATTTGGTAACCGGGTAGTGTCCAAATGGGCAAAAAAGCAAAGCCCATTTTCAGCAGAGACCCAGGGACAAAAGCTCCCAAAGTAAAAGTTACAATATTTGTAGTCAGGTATGCAAGTTACAGTACAAAATGATAACTAAGACGTTTACATAATTGCATAGTACAGTATAAATCAAAGTTAATAATAGCTGATAAAAACAAAGAAAAAAATCAAACCAAAAATTCAAATGACATCAAATAAAACAAACAATAAACTCAGTCAATATTGAGTTAAAGAGGCAGAAAGACCGAACGTAGGGTAGTGTGTTGGCTTAGCCAGAGGAAGTACAGGAGTATAACCAGTGATTGGAGAAATAATTTGTAAGGAGCTGTTTGAAGCTATGGGTATTAGGTATGGATAGTAGTTGCTGGGGAAGGGAATTCCAAGTTTTGGCTGTGGAGTAGCTGTATAACGAATCACCATAAGAGTTGTGGGTTTTGATAACTTTGAGCAAACTTTTGTCAGCTGATCTGAGTGAGGTAAGATTAGAATAGGGTTGCATGAGGTTAGATAAGGCTGGGCAATAGTCGGATTTGTAGAGAACAGAGTGAGCTACTATTAGCTGGTTTAGGGCTAGTTAGTTTGGGAGTTCAATCCAGTTGAATTTTTGTAGGACAATACAATGATAAGTTCTGTGGGGAAGATTAGCGGAAAATTGGCGATTTTATTGTAGCAAGCTTCTAGCTTATTCAAGTCAGATTTACAAAGGTTTGTGAAGACTTGAGAATAATAGAGAAGGGTAGAAAGTAGGCGAGTTCTGGCAATAGCTGTTCTCGAATGATTAGAGAGATATGGTTTAGCCTTGTAGAGAGCCCCTAATTTTGCGTGGACTTTTTTGATTGTTAAAGCGATATGTCTGTCAAATTTTATGTTGCAGTCTAGGGTAACACCAAGGAGTTTAATATATTCAACTGGTTCAATTTTTGTACCATTAGAGGCGAAGATAGAGTGATGGGTTTGTTGGTTTTTATTGGAGGAATTAGAAAATACCATAAGTTTGGTCTTGTTTGGGTTAAGAATGAGTTGGTGGTCTGAGAGGTATTTTTCAATGTTTTGAAGGGCAGTCTGAGACTACTTGGAGTTCATTTAAGGAGGGAGCTGAGCAAATAAGAGAAGTATCATCTGCATATTGAATAATAGAGGTAGGTGAAGTTGCAGTATAAAGATCATTAGTAAAGATAACAAAGAGAAGTGGGCCTAAGATAGAGCCTTGTGGGATGCCAACAGTGATGGGTTAAAGGGGTGATAGTTTATGTTCCCATACTGTGACTTGTTTATGGCGGGAGAGGTAGCTGTGGATCAATTGTAGGGTATTGGAGCTGAAATTGAGAGGCAAGTTTGTTTAGGAGTATTTGATGGGATACAGCATCAAAGGCTTTTGACATATCGAGGAAGGTGGCAGAGACAAGGTGATTATTGTTTCTGAGGTGATTTATAGTATTGGTGAAACTTAATAGGGTGGTGGTAGTACTATGTTTGGGCCGGAAGCCATGCTGAGTAGAAGATAGCAGGTTATGTGTTTAGAGGTGGTTTAATGTCTGTTTATGTAGGCATTTTTCTAAGATTTTGGCAAGAGGAGAAAGTATGACTATGGGCCTATGGTTAGAAAGTTCAGTAGAGGGACCTCGTTTGTGCAGGGGTATGACATGAGATATTTTCCAAAGCAGGGGGGACATACTGTTCAGAGATGGAGCGGTTAATAAGAATGGATATCGGATAAGAGAGAGATTTAGCAGCAAGTTTAACAAATTCACCAGATAACTGATCTGCAGCAGGAGTGCAAGGTTTTATTTTAGTTAGAAGGTTTTGTATATAATTAATTTGGATTGGTTTAAGAGAGAAAGGAGCACATGAATTGAAATGTGTGCATTTATTGTTTAAATTATAAACAGTTAAATAATTATTTCATTTTGTACTATTACTGTCTTCAACATATTCTATTTTCTTATTTGATGTTTGTTTGCCAAGTAGGTAGGCCAGTCGAGTGACTGTTTTGAACCATGACCCAAGCTGAGAGAGCAAGTATAAATGGTCAAAAGCAAGAATAGAAACTGTAAACAAGATATATGTCATCAAATAAAACAGTACTGTAAGAGAAAGTACACTGTTCGTAGGTAGAATATGTTGAAAACAGTTGTTGTCGTTGTTGTTGTGTCTTTCGGCTTTTCCCAGTTAGTTGAAGACAGTAATAGTACAAAATAAAATAATTATTTAACTGTTTATAAAGTACATAATATGGCTATAATTACATTATGTTTCTTGTGATTTTAAAAGTGAGAGGGCTTGTGATTGGTCGATTTTTGATTGATGTCTATATTTAAATGTTGATTCTGTTGAGTGTATGGGCTAATGAAGCATTTGCGAAAGCGCTTACCAACATTAAAGTCTATATGTATTTTTATTAGTTCCCTGGCAGTGTGTTGTTCTGCTGGTTTACTTGTTTTGTTTTACATTTTTTCCACCAGCAGTTTATTCATCTTAGCTGCATTACTTATTTTAACTTTGAATTTATCATGTGATTTGCTTTGGTGATCTATTTAAACTGACAGTTTTAGGTTAGAAGTATTTCTGAAGAAATCCTGTGAATACAGAGGATGAAAGTGCTTATTTTTTATTGATTTTTGTACCTAGTGGTTGTATGTCATTAAAATTTAACTTGGATTAGATTGTGGACTTGCTCCGTTCCTTTGCAGCTTGGCATTGGTTTTGATTTCTGTATTCCTGGTCTTTTGGTGTTTTCCTGTTTCCTGTGGTTTTGAATGCTAAGTAAGGATATAGAATGAGACCAGAGTAGTTTTATTCAGTGACATTAAGAATAATATTATCGTGAGTGTCCTTAATGAGCAGGGATGGTAGGTTTGCTGATTTCTGCATTGTAGAAAATAGCATGACCTTAGTTTTTAGGATGTTTGTTAGTAATTGGGAGGGTGGCCTAATGGTTAAGGTGTTTGCCTTGCAAACACAAGGTGCAGGGTTTGAGTCTCACAAGGGATAATTGGCTAGGCTTAAAATGGCTCGCAAGGGCAGTTATCTTAGTACTAATTTATGACCCTATGAACCTGTTGGTGGAAGAGCATAAGCAGAAGTCATTGAAGCCTTCTTGTAAGATTGCTTGCAGAACTGAATATGATTTTCTAGAATACATCAGCAGTATATCGTCTGCATACATTATAACATTAAGAAAGAGAGCACAAAGGATTAGTCCAGATAAAATCAATTAAAGGAAAACTCTACCTTCCCCTGCAGTTACTATGTAGGTACCTGAAACGTGCATATACTTTAGAAAACTTTCATTTCCTCACTGGTATCAAAGAAAGAGAAAGACCACCCATTTTTTTCCTAAGGTTAACTTCTCACATAAGTTGCAGAGAAATTTGTCTACACCTGCATGACATACCACTGACACAGAGAAATTTGTAGTCATGACCTCAGGCTGCTGTTTTCCATTGACTTTATTGCAGAGAGGAAGAGAACTTACACCGATTCCCAGCTGCTTCCAATGTAGCCATGCCTTTCATAGCAAAACACAGCAGTTAGATCAGTCAGTGGTTCAAAGGCAGTTGTCACCTCTTTTGACAAATTTATATAAGCAGCAGCATAGTATTGAAATGATAACCGTTAAACTTTAAATGTTTGTTGTTTATACTACTATATATTTTAAGATGACTTAAATGTAGTCTCAAAGATGTCTCTGACATTTAGAGAAAAGTCAGAACATATTTTTCTTGTAATTCTTGGAAAGTATTAACACATTTACCAAAGTGTAGGGGAGGTGCTGTCAATTCATCATGGACTACAAAAAAGATACTTTAAACAGAGGCCTGAACTTTAGCAACTGTTTTGGTTGCAGCTGTATAATTCCGTAGTATACTATTAAACAAGCCCTGAGACACACACAGATGAGGGCCATTCAAGAAATAAAAGAAGAAGTCCTGTTACTGCCAGTATATAAGATGACAGTGACTGGCACTAATCCCACTGTATGTCAATGGACGGGGAATGCATCACAACTTCCATATGTCTAGCATGGCTCATATAAAGCAGACTTGAAATGGGTTATGGGAAAGAGAAAGGCTTGAAGAAAAATAAGATCACATTGATGTCAAGCCCCACTGACGGCCATTTTGCAGAAAACATATTACAATTCTATAAGAAGCAGTCAGAATGATTCTGAGGTGTTAAAATAACTTGGGAAACAGAGATAGAGTGAAAAAATAGATTTTTTTAGTTCTAAGGTGGAGTTTTTCTTTAAACTAGACTTTCTGTCTCTTTGATGCCCTCCTTGTAAGAAGAGTAAAGACACATCCTGAAGTTTCAAGTAATTCATTCATTTAAGTAGGTAGATGGATGAGTGTTCTTTTTCAAGAATCTCAAGGAAAGAAGCTGGCGCAGTCCAGCATGGTAGCTTTCAAGTATTTAACTACCAGTATTTAATGAAGTAGTTTGCGTTGAAGTACATGTATAGTTTAGAAGTGTTTGCTGCATTGTTACCTGCTGAGCAGATTGTTTCCACTGTTTTTCAAGTGTTTAAATATGCTTTAAAGAGTGCCTTGGTGGGGGCCGATACTGTATCTAAAAATACAGTAATGTCAGTGATGGTAAGGAGGTATGTTTGGCTCTACTACCAAAATTTTTCTGAGTTAAAAAATGAGATTATGAATGCTCCACTTGATTCTGATGGTGTGTTTGATTCAACAGTCAATTATATCCTAAAACATTGGAATGAGAGGAATGATGCAAGATGTTCCTAAAATGTTCCACACCACAAAGTTTTCACCCAATAAGAAGGATAATTTTCAGCGGGCCTACAAATTGAAGTCCCAGCTGAACAAAAACCAAGGCACCAAAAGGAAATGGCAAGATGAGAACTCAATCAAATCTAACAAGAGAAATTATTTTCCCAAAAAGGATGACCCCTCCTTCCAACCTTTGACTGTAAAACAGCCAGGCTCCCATCACTCTCCAGAAAAGAATGGTAGTGGAGACTGGTGGTGGACCTGTCCCTCTGAATACGTTTATCAAGGTCCCCAAGTTCAAGATACTCATTCTTCAGACAGTGTTTATTCATCTGCCAGACACTGCTTCATGGTGACCCTGAACTTGAAGAATGTGTATCATCATTTCCCCATTGCTCCTCACTTCAGGTGATATCTAAGATTTATTGTGTCTAGTACTCTGCATTTCCCTTTGGCTTACCACTGCACCTTGAGTATTAAGCAAATGACTTGTTCTGGTAGTGGCACACTGCTGGACTTTTGAAATTCATATTTTTCTTTAGTTGGATGACTTGCTGATCTGTGCAGAGTCTGCATCCAGGTGTTTGGAATTGCTAGACCTTATTCTGTCAGCTAGGGTTGAAGTTAAACCTTCAACAGTTGTTCCTGGCACCTTCGTAAAGAATCATCTTCCTGCGGTGCTTAATTGACACCAACAAAAGAATGTCCTTTCTTCCTAGAGACACAAAATTGTCCTACCAAACGATGTTTCAGGAATTCTCCAGGAGGAGCATCTCCTCGGCAAGAGATTTTCTAAAAATTCTAGGACTGATGGCGTCCATGATTCTCATGGTACCACTAGCCCATCTCTACATGAGGAAAATTCAGTGGTATGTACAAGATTCCTGGACCCAGCACCTACATTGCTTGGAATCCCTGTTGCTGGTGCTTCCCTTCTTCAGATGAGATTTACAGTGGTCATGATCACAGCTGAGTAATCAACCCAGGTCTTCCCTTCTTCCCACTTTTTCCAGCACACTCTGTCCAGAGAGACTCTTCCAACTTCACTTGGGGAGCTGTGTCTATGGGAGTGCAAGAGCAAGCCACTTGGAGGCCCAAGGATGCATGGAAGCACATCAGAAATTAAATATTATTGGCAGTGATCCATAACTTGAAAGTCATTCATCGCCTATGGACTTGGCATCCTCTTCTTGTGGTTATGGACAACACCACAGTGATGTGGTACCTCAACTAACAAGGCGGTACAAGGTCATAC
This sequence comes from Protopterus annectens, assembly GCF_019279795.1. Taxonomy (NCBI): domain Eukaryota; kingdom Metazoa; phylum Chordata; order Ceratodontiformes; family Protopteridae; genus Protopterus; species Protopterus annectens. Next base: position 480,628,212 of record NC_056727.1, read on the forward strand.
CCACAGTACCTGTTGACAATAATGGCCAGGGAGCTGGTTTTACAGTATTCCCTGACTCTTCAGACATCATAATATCAGAGCAAAATGTTGTGGCAGACAGAATAAGCAGATCCTGAGGAGACCCTCACAAGTGGCAGCAAAGACAGTGGTGTTGCAAGGTATAGTCCAGATGTGGGAAATGCCTCAACTAGATCTGTTCATCTCCTTTCAAAACAGACAGCTGGAGAAATTCTGTTCCCAACATCCTTGCAGCCATGCTTGGAGAACAGACACATTCTCGTTCTTTTGGTCGAGAATGTTCCTTTATGCATTTCCACCATTTCCACTGATTCACAAGGTACTTCTAAAGATTCAGAGATAAAGGTGACCCCTCCCTATTGCCCCAGACAATCTTGATTCACCCTTCTAATGGTATTGGCCAGGGGCAATTACCTCATACATCCTCACACACTGGTATTTGCTAATAAAGTCTCAGGGTTGATTGGTGCACCCCAGTTTGGGACAACTACAACTGACAGCCTGGATGATACAGTCTTGACTCCACATAGGTACTTGTTTCATGAGGATGTGAAGCAGGTGTTAAAGGAGACCAGGAAAACCTGCTACTAGAAAATGTTATATTTATAAATGGATGAGGTTTTCTCTAAGTGGTGCCTAAATGGAAACAGAGGATCCTGTGAAGGTAACATCCCTCTGGTCTTGTAATATTTGTGTGAGCTACTTCAGAATGGATTATTGCATGCATCCATTAAGGTGCATTTAGCATCCATTTCTGCTTGTCTGTCAGTGGATACCTCTCTTTCTTCTTCTCTTTTTGTAAAACAGTATTACTTGTGAGATGCCCTCACAAGCAAATTCCTCCTTCATGGGATCTTGGCTATGTCCTGGAAAAATTGATCTTACCACACTTCAAACCTGCTGTTCAGGCTGATATGAAAGCTCAATGCCAAAAAATGAGTCGTCATCCCCTTTGGGAAAAACCCAGTTACCATGAATTACCACATCGATGGTAGTCCACTGAACACAGAAGGCGTTATAAGAGATCTGGGAACACAGGTTGATAGTAACCTCTGTTTTGACCACCACATTGCCACTGTGGTCAGAAAGTCCTTCTGTGTGGCACATCTCATTGCTAAGGGTTTTGCATCCAGGAGGGAAGAGGTCATTGTCTCCCTGTACTCTTCCCTCATTAGGCCAATTATCGAGTACAATGCCCTGTTTGGCATGTACCTCACTAGACACCTGCAACAACTGGAGAGTACCACAAAAGTACCTCACAAAGAGGATCATAGGCCTTAAACACTTGCCCTATATGGACAGACTCAAAAAAGTCCAACTATTCTCTGTCTCATATTACCTACTTAGAGGCAGTCTCTGCTTAACTTACAAAGCCATGTCTGACCCAGCTCTGTTAGAAATGCTACATCTAAAGAAATCCCAATCCCTCCACACCACATGCTCCAAAGACCTCATCCTCATTACCACAATCAACAGAATGTGCTTGAGGGACAGGCTCATAACCCGGAGACTGCCCATGCTATGGAATAGACTTCCTATACATGTCAAACAGAGCATCTCACTGGCCCTCTTCAAGGGAAATCTTGATGAGTGGATGGGAAATAGAAAATTCACCACAGGGATCACTCCAATGGCTCTACTCAACGGAGGCAGTGGGGACTAAGGTCGGGTGGCATGATGCCAGAGTAATTCTATGGGCTAGGCTTGTAAAGGCTCCAGGGCCATTAGCCTAGTACACACCTATGCACCTATTATAAGTAACATAATATGTAATGTGTGCGTGCGCATGTATTTGCTGTGTGGGGACATAGTTTATATTTGCCATTATTACTGCCCTTAGTCAGCCCTTAAAAGTGTCAGTGTATTATTCTGGCTGGTATTTTTTCCTCTGACTTCAAGGATCCTTATACAGCTTACCCCCCCCCCCCCCACCATCAAGTCAAGTTTCAACGAAAAAGAAGAAAATCTTACCAAACACATGCCTCACCCTATGGTTTATGAATCTGTTGCTGCCTTAAGTTGACCCATAGACCTCTTACCTTTTTTCCTGTCATGTTCTGGTGTGAGCCCACAGCCCTCTATGGTACAGGGGTCAGACACATCCTCTGTGGCTGTTCCAGCGCCTCTTTCAGGTAGAGGAGAACCATACCCTTTAGGTGCAGGAGAGGTTCAGGGTAAGAGACTTCTTGCCAAACATAGTACTCTGTCCCCAGATATTTTATCCTCTGGTGTAGTTCACAGTAAGAAGAAACAGAAATGTTACCACATGACAGACAATCATATTGTTACCATGTATAGAGCTGATGTGGTTTCCTTAGCTAAGAGCGTTTTACAGTCAGCTAATCTCGGAGACTGTGCTCCTGTTCAGAATGACTGTGGGGGATACCTGTAGTTTGTCTTTTTGGTAAAATGTCTGAGGAAGTTAAAACCTCTGGTTTTAAAAAGTGTGACTCATGCTGTCAGAAGATGTCTCTGACAGATAGGCACACTAGTTATGTTTACTGCTTGGGGGCTCTGCACCTGCAGGACTCTTGTGCTATTTGTCATGCCTTTAGTCCCAGGGTCCTGCAGGAGCGGAAAAACAAGCTTATCCTCCATGGATTGTTAAAACAGGATTCTCCAGCTAAAGCATCTCAGCCAGTGAAACCTTTGAAACCAGTCAAGCCATTGGCTCTATGTTCAGAACCGACCTGTGAGTTTGACAAACCAAGTGTGTCGGTGCCATCTGGCACTGACAACACTACCCCTCCTTTGGGTCCAACTGTTACTTCGGAGCTGTCTCGGAGCCACAAACGAGCTAGGTCTCCTTCATTAGAGCATATTCGCTCAGTGCCACAATCACCCGTACTTCAAGGCAAGTCCAGTCATCGCTCATCTTCCCACTCCGCTCGATCCTCAAGGTTATCGGATCAGGATGTGGAGAGAGTGCTTAGTAGGTTGCTGAAATCACAGGCCCTTGCTAAATGCTTTTGAGCCCACCTCAACAGGCTTTGGCTCCATCCGCTTTGATTTCGATTCCTCCTTCAACTATGCTTAGTTCGGAGCTGGAGTCCATAGACACTCCGATAGTGGTTTCTTCGGCTCCAATGACATCCTCTTCGGCTCCGACATTGGCTCCAATTACCTTGGTTCTTTCTCCCATCAAGGTATCTGGGTGCTGAAGCTCTCTCGTTGGCTCCGAGGGGGGAAGTAACATCGGACCTTTTTCTGACCCCGCTCTCCCTCTAGGAGCATCGGCTCAGTTGAGCTCGGCTCCTGTATCGGCCTCGGAGCTGTCGTCCTCAGAGCAAAGGTGGGATTCCCGTCTCTTCGGAGCTGGAGCCCTCCTTGTGTCGAGACCATGACACCTTCGAGGTCATGCGAAGAGTGTTGTCCCCACAGACGGCTCCACTATCTGTTCCATTGGCTCCGCCCCCCTCGGTGACTGTGACAACCTCTGCTCCTCCAGCCCCAAAGTGTAGGGAACCTATGCCCCAGGACACCCCATTGGGTGAACCGTCTTCTTCTGTAACCTCCCCAGAGCATTTTGAGCAGGCTTTCCAGAAGAAAAAGTGCAGGAGGAAGCATCAAGACTCCCCTGAGTCTGTCACCTCAGATACAGACCTGGATGAATTGGAGGGGTCCCCAAGGTCCCCCTCTGAAGATGTTTCCTTTTTGGACATCCTTGAGATTCTCAGGCAGAGGCATAGCTGGACTTCCCTAGCGCCCTCCGAGGACGAGTCTGTATACCTGGATGCATTTGGTTCCTGACCTTCCACCTCCTGGGTGTCTCCGCCTTTTGATCCACTCATGTCTGTAGTGTCTCGAAAGGCTTGGTCAGCTCCAGATTCCATGGAACCTGTCCCGAGGAGACTCAATAAATTCATCACAGCTCCCCAAGATAAACAATTCTTAACTAAAGTTGTCCCAGTTGATGCCACGGTGGTAGCAGCAGCTACAAAGAGAGAGTTAGCTGAAACCTCCTCATCTGTCCATCCACCAAATAAAGACTCTCGTACAATGGACAGATATGGGAAGCAGACGTTTTCATCAGCGACCTTCTCCCTTAGGTCCCTGAACTATCTTTCCCATTTTACTAGGCTTCAGAGGGATCTCCTAAAAGAGCTTGGAGATACCCTACAAGATCCCACAGCTGAGGAAGCTTTAGCCAAGATAGCTACCCAGCTGGTGATTCTTAATTCAGTAGTCATCTCCTCCATGAGGCTTATTTCATACACAGCCGATGGAGTGAGTAGAGCTGCAGGAACAGGAGTGGCTCTTAGGAGACATTCTTGGCTACGACTGTGTCAGTTTGCGGAACCTTTCAGAGCGTCTTTCACCAATACCCCCTTTGATGTCTCCTCTCTTTTGACCTCAGGTCAAAGACACGCTTACCAGGTGCCAGCAGGAAGGCAAGATGCTCTCGGATGTCTGAGTCCATTTTTCCACTCCTACCAGACCATACCCAAAGGGTCAGAAGGGTGGAAAGATGTGGTTTTGAAAATCCCAGGGACCCTTGCCTGATGCACATGGTGAATTTTCCCACAGGGGCAGAGGGGGAAATAACAATGGTAGATGCCACCCTCATGGCAGAGGGGGTCCGCACAAACAGGGTGACAGGGATACTTTCTCTTCCAAACCCTATCAACATCCCTGAAGGGATGCCCGACTGATTAACTCTGGATGCAGTCAGGGGTAGGCTTTCATTGTACCCAATCACCTGGCAAAATATTACAAAAGACAAATGGGTACTAGCCATTATATCCAAAGGTTACAAGATTCCCTTTCATCAACCCCCTTTTGTTTCAAAAAAATCCATTCCAGATGTTCCACCCAATCTAAGAGATTAGGCAGTCACAGAAGTTTCAAGACTGCTAGAAAAAAGAGCCATCCAGGAAGTCCCCGCAGACCAAGTAGGATCCAGAACTTACTCAAGATTTTTTTTAGTGCCCAAAAAGACAGGGGACTGGAGACCAGTTCTGGATCTCAGCAGGTTAAACAAATCTGTACAAAAAGAAAAGTTCCAGACGGTAACACTGCAGTCCATTCTCCCCTTTCTGGGTCAGGACAATTGGATGTGCTCCATAGATCTTCAGGATGCATACTATCATATAAAAATGGACAGACGGTCCAGGAGATTTCTACACTTCCGGCAAGGGGGCCAGTCATTACCATTTCAGAGCTCTGCCCTTTGGTCTCACCACAGCCCCCAGGGTGTTCACCAAATGTATGGCAGTAGTCATGGCTCACCTGAGACATTTAGGATTCCAGGTGTTTCCTTACCTGGACGACTGGCTCCTCACTGCTACCACCAGACAACAACTTATAGAGGCACGGGATTATACCATCACATCCTGTGCTCAACTAGGCATCACAGTAAACTTTGAAAAATCTGCCTTGTTGATCTGTCAGTCTATTACATACTTAGGAGCAAAGCTAAACATAAGAAAAATTACTGTAAAATTGCCTCAGGAAAGAGTTTCCATTATTCGAAAACAGGTGTCACTTCTCCTGAGGAGCAAAGAATTCAAGTCAAATATGTTCTTCAAGCTCTAGGGTCCATGGCAGCAGCCATTCTTCTAGTTCCCTTAGCACACTTTCACATGAAAATCCTTCAATGGCTTCTTTTCACACAATGGTCCTTCCAGGAATTACCCATATCTCACATGATGCTAATTACAGAATCTTGCAAAAGACACCTTTCCTGGTGGATAGTCTCCCCACTAGTTACACAGGGCAGACATTTCATGGAACCCCATCCGGTCGCCACAGTGACCACAGATGCTTCCCTGATAGGGTGGGGGGGGCATTATCTAAGGAAGACAGTCCAAGGCACTTGGCAACCTAATGAGTACCACTTGCACATCAACGTCCTAGAGATGAGAGTGGTGCTCCTAGCATTGCAAGCTCTTCAAGACTCTGTCCCTGCCGGGACTATTGCAGTACAGAAGGACAATATGTCAATGGTTTGGTACATCAGCAAACAGGGCGGAACAAGGAATTTCCCCTTGTGCCGAGAGGTCCTCAGACTGTGGCAATGGGCGATTTCCTCCTGTTTTCTGACAGCAACGCATATCCCTGGGACATCCAATGTAATAGCAGCCAGGCTCAGCAAGGCTATCCTCATGCCTCACAAGTGGTCTCTGAAACAGGAAATTGTGGATCTTATTTTCTGCAAATGGGGCCAGCCTTGCTGCGATCTCTTTGCCTCTCCCCTCAACAACAAATGCAGCAGCTACTTCTCCCTTGTTCCTCCTCCAGGTCAGACACCCAGGGATGCTCTAGTCCACGATTGGCCTCAGGGACTCCTTTGTGCATTTCCCCCCTTTTCCCTAATTCCAAAAGTCATTCATAAAGAAAAATCGTTGGGTTGCAAAATGATCCTCATTGCCCTCTATTGGCCTCAACAGATTTGGTTTCCGTTCTTTCACCCCCACCTTCTATCCCAGCCTTGGATTCTGGACCCAGTACCGGAACTCTTGATTCATCAGTCAGGTAGGCTACACCAATCCCTCCAGTCTTTCAAGCTCACAGCTTGGTTACTCCACTTCCAATCCTAGCCAGACTCCCCAATATTTCCCCATAAGACAAATACAAGGAAAGTCTATGCCAGCTAATGGAAAAGATTCTCTTACTGGGCAGAATCCAGGAATTTACATCCTTGTACAGCTCCTGTACATGAGATTTTGGCTTTCTTAGCAGAACTATTTAATTCTGGTGCAGCGGCATCTACTATCAAAGTACAACTAGCTGCCATTTCAGATTTTCATGTCGGAGTTTCTAACTCCAGCATAATGTCTCACAAACTCTGTAAGGCCTTCATGAGAGGTACATCTCTACTTAGACCTTCAGTGAAAGAGCCCCTTCCACCTTGGGATCTCAATTTGGTTCTGGCCTCCTTGATACTGCCACCCTTTGAACCAGCAGCATCATGTTCCTTGAAATTTCTCTCTTGGAAAACTCTTTTCTTAGTTGCTATTACTTCTGCCAGAACTTTATGCACTATGTGTTCGCCCTCCATACCTAGTTTTTCACAAAGACAGAGTTTCTTTGACAACCAACCAATCTTTTCTACCTGAAGTTTGTTCAGAACACAATTTGAATCAATCCATTGACCTGCCTATCTTTTTCCCTAATCATTCCAACAAGGCAGAATACAGATTACACCAATTGAATGTGCATAGACAACTGCATTTCTATCTCCATAGAACTAAAGAGATGAGAAAATCAGATCAGTTGTTCCTTTCATTTGCTAACAACAAACAAGGCTTTCCATTTTCTAAAGTAACATTGTCAAAATGGTTATCAGACACCATAGCCCATACCTACCATTTGCAACAAAAAGATCTTCCAACAAAACCCAAAGGTCATTCAACCAGGTCAGTAGTTACTTTGGTAGCGTTTCAGTCTAGATTGCCCATAGATTCAATTTGTGCAGCAGCTACTTGGGCAGATTCTCATACATTCATTTCTCATTACAAAGTAGATGTGGTCTCCCAGGTCAGGGCTTCCTTTGGTACCATGGTTCTGAAGCCCTCCTTTCCCCTTCCTCGAGAATTGAGAGGAGTTTCTCAATGGTTTCACTGGCTAATTTGTTTTGTTATTAGTTGTTTCTCAATCAAACCATGACAATTAACTGTATATACAGGTTTATTAATGGATTATCTTTTATAATAATGTCTAGTGTGAGCTATCTCAAACGAGATCTGGGTAGCTGACGCTGGCCATTCTGGGATAAGGGGTAGCCTCGAGCCATTAAAGAGCTCTTGAGCTATAGTAAGTGCCCGAGGATCGGCTCCGAACCCATCCAGCAAGAAGGAAGGCGAGATGAAGGACAACTAACATGGAACATTGTGGTAGGTACATAACTTTTTATTTATATTAGGTGGGAACAATAGCTTTTTATCATAATGGCTGTTCTGTCCATATTATCCTGGAATGTGAATGGCCTTACAGGTATAGATAAAAATTAAATAGTATTGACTTATAGTAAGAAATGTAGACTGCAAATAGCAATGCTGCATTTGGAAAGAAATGAGCATGTGAATTTGATAAAGAGTGACTTTTAGAATGGATATTCAACAAAATATCAGGGACAGAGGAAAGGGGGGTAATTATACTAATTGTTAGAGGGGCTCCAGTAGTAATAGATGAGAAAAAAACATAAATTGTAGATTTGTGATAGTAAAAGGTTGTTAGCAAGGAAGGAGGATCACAATAGCATGTATTTATATTCCACCGTAAAATGCCGTTATGGAGTTTAAGAAAAATTAGAGGGAAATAATCAGCTTTCAGCAGAGAATATTATTTATAGGTGGGGACTGCAATTTGATGTGAATAGTGAAGATGTAAGGAACAATATAACAAAAGAGGGTAAATTCCTGAAGAAATATATGAAAATATTTGGTATGGAAGATGTCAATTTAGTATTAGGAACTTGGACAAAATTTGCACATTATTCTCCAAGATACAATAACCGGGCTGCACTTGACAGAAATTGTATTTTCACAAGAGCAAGTGCATTTAATTGAAAGCTTCAACACACATCCAGTAATTATTTCTCATCATGCACCAATAGAAACTAAGATACAAATGCAGGTTAATAAAGTTAAAATAAGGCACTAGTGCTTTCCCACCTACCTGTTATAAAAGAGAAATTTAAGGGATGTGTAGTGGATATTATTTGAGGATTATTAAGGAAGGTAGAAGTATCTGCAGAAGTTATAGCTAGTAACTGGAATAAAATGAAAAAGAGTTTAAAATAGGGTAAAAAAATAGAAAGAGACATGATTAATAAGTAATAGAAATTACTTAGAGGGGCTGACAAAGGTTAAAGTATTGTAGAATAAGAGGTATCTTAGAGAATAATATGTGTTGAAAATGCAGAGTGAGAAAATAAGGAAGTGTCTGGATAATATGCATGAGTTTAGAAATATTACATTTAAGCATCTATTTTTTGATAACTCCAGAGCACAAAAACTTTTAGCACAATGACTTGGGCAACAGAACATTGAAACGTAGGTAACCTGTAACAAGAAAAATAACTGAGATCCTACAAAGATTTAAGCGATATATTGGAAATTTTATGAAAATTTCTATAAAGCAGGGAAATGTGAAAATCAAGAAAGAATACAAATGGAAATATTTGTGGAAGACTTAATTATACCAAGGTTAGTGGTAGATGAGCCTCAACAGCTAACAGTTAAGACAGGAGGTGATGAGATAAAAACAGCGATATATAATCAATCTTCAGGAAAGTCTTCAGGAGCAGAAGGTATTAATGTGAAGTTTGAACATAGAAAGTAATAAAGATTTGGAAGATTTTGTTTGATAGTATTTTAAAAGGAGGAGAAGCATCAACATCTTGGAAAAAAGCTGTGGTGGCTGTGTTATGTAAAGATGGAGAAGACCCATCAGACCCATTTTCATATAAACCCATTTCAATTTTAAATCATGATTATAAAGTGTTTTTTTTTTATAATAGCTAAAAGAATGGCAAAGGTGTTGCCAAAATCGATAGATATGGATCAGTGTGGTTTTGTGGGGTTGAGGCAAACATTTGACAACATTAATAAAACAATGATCATCCAGAGTGAAGAAAAATGTAAGAAAATATGTCTCTTATTGGTGGGTCTTGATGCAGAGAAAGCATTTGACAGAGAAAGCTGGGATTTTATGAGTAGGGCTTTGGAAGCATTTGCATTCCCCAATACAATAATAAAGTTAATTAGAAAGATATATGAAGAATCGGAGGCAAGAATTAAAATGAGAAGGTTCTTCTCAGATAAGCTGTGTTTGAACAGCGGTATCATGCAGGAGTTTCCACTTTCCCCTTTGTTATTTGCTTTATATGTATAGCCAATTGGCAAAAGAAGTAAGGGGCTCAGAAGTAAAAGGACAAAATTAGTATGGTAAACAAGAGAAGATGGCTGTATTTGCAGATGATATTACAGTCAGAGAAGGTTAGAAAAGATTGGGAAGAGAGACTAGAAAATCAGTTTACAAGAAAACAATGGGAAGACTTATTTATGGCTCCCACATATGCAACCAAGTCCTGAAGGTTTAGGATCTTTGCTTGGAACTGTTTGCATAGGTAATTTTTATACCCAAGAAAACTTCAAAGAATTTTTCCTGAAGTAGACAGTAAATGTTGGAGATGTGATGGAGAAGAAAGAGGTAACTGAGAGCACATGTTTTGGGAATGTAATGAGTTGGCAGATTTTAAAAATCCCTACAGAGTAGTCTATCAGAAATATTGCGTGAGCGAATGTCTGTAAGTAAGAAAATTATTCTTAGCGGCTGGGATACAGGATCTGAATTGCCTAGAGCTAGTGAGGCCTTATCAAGTTTAATTCTGTTGACTGCTAAGAAGCAGTTACTAGAAAATGGAAATTAACGCCTACATCAACTGTATTTAAGATATTGAATATTTTGAAAAGGGAATGAGCAAATTACACAGAAGTAAATGGAAATTATGGGAACAACACATGCATAATGTTTAGGAGTAGGAGAAGTGAGGTTTAAAGGAAATCAGGAATTCAGAACTTTATGTAATGTTGTACAGATGATGGTAGCAAAGAAAGTATATGTGATGCATATTGTAATTCAATGGAAAAATGTTAAAATGGTTTAATCTGATGTCAATTTTCATTCATTCCTCAACACATGGTTTCTGGTCCATCACTCGGATCCAGCTCGGCCGTTACTCTAGCTCATAGTCTTGTTGATTCTGTAATCTCTGAAGTTATTATGAAGAGAACTTCGGGGTTTTATAACCCCTTTCTAAGACAATGTATGGAACCCAATGTGAGGAATTCTCTGGAGACAGTTTAGTTGATGGAGGCACTCGGCTTGAACTAAGCATGGATATGCCAACTACCTCTATTAATGAGGGGGTTAAGGTAAGGGGGGGGGGTTAATGGACCTAAACACACTAATGCTTTTATTACTACATTTACTAATGATAGTCAAAATATATAAAGCATATTACATAAAAACTGGGAATTGATTTTATGTGATAGGGACGCAAGTCAGGTTTTGGGCACTTGCGCTTGTATAGTATACAAAAGAAACAGAAATTTGAAGGATTGGTGCAATGCTCTAAACTCTACTGGTATTACAACTAATGGCATGATGAAAAAATGTGGGATGTGTGTTCAATGCAGGTATATAATGGAATGCAACCATATCTTCTTAGGGGGTAGAAATATTGATGTAATGTTGTCCCTATCTCGCCTATGTTCTTGCTGGTTGGGTTCGGAGCTGATCCTCAGCTCTGACTCAGCCATATACTATAGCTCGGGAGCTTTTACTGGCTCGAGGCTAGCCCCTATCCCAATATGCCTAGCGGGAGTTACCTAGATCTCTTTTGCCACTTGCAGCGTCAAGATTGCGAATTACTGGCTCTGGCTAAGTGCTTTTTCTTTTTGACTAAATTACAGCATTTTGCTAAATATTTTGTTAAATTGTTGTTAGATACTTATAGTTAGAGAGTTTCTTTATTGGTTAGTGTTCGTTCTAACCTTCCATTGTTGTTTGCTGTTGCTGTGGCCATTGTTTTAATTTAGGCCTACCTTTTCCTTGAGAACCCGTTTAACTTAGAGGGCTTCCCTTCAGCCCCGTATTTAGTTAAAGGGATTTCTCCTCATTCCCTTCATTTCTTGGAGCAGCCATTTAAGTTAGAGGCTCTCCTCATTGGGGGAGTTGGCCATTTTAGCTTAGAGGCTCTCCCCATTCACTCCTTCCTTTAAAAAAAAAAAGAAAAGTTTTTCCTTGTTATTTGTAGTATAAGGTTTCTAAGGAGACAAAACCTTTGGCTTTTAAAAAGTGAGACTCATGCTGCCAAAAGATGTTCCTTATGGACAGGCATGTATATTGCTTAGGGGCCATAGACCTGCAGGACTCATGCTCTATATGCCATGCTTTCAGTTCTGTGGTCCTGCAAGAGAGAAAAAAAACCTGATTTTGTGAGGCTTATTGAAGGGCCTCTTTGATGCCTCTATGGAGGGGACTCAGCCAACAAAAAAACAGGACAAGTCCACTAAACCATCATCCTCGTGGTCTCCGATATCGGAGTCATCCAAAGGAAAAGACAAATCTTAAGCATTGTCGGATCCGAGTGTTGGTTTCGACAAGGCTCTTTCTCCGGCGGCTGAATCAGTAGTCTCGGAGCCAGTCAGGACTCAGGTCTCTCTCTCTGGAACCAGTGCAGTCTGTTCCACAATCTCCACTCTTACAGTCTGTGGCAGGCATTCATTGGTCTTCCACCCATTCCTCTTGGTCATCCAGAAGTATTTCGGATGATGATGTGGAGAGGGTGGTGAAGAGGCTTTTCAAGATACCGGCATTAGGAAAATTATCAAGCCCAGCCCATAAGGAAGTGGTGTCGACAGTCCAACAAACATCATTATCGATTCCTCCTCCGACTAACTTGAGTTCGGAGCCGGAGTGCATGGAAGTTGTGGTGGAACCGTCAGTTCCAATAACCTCTGGTCTCTCTGTTCCAGCTTCCACTCTGATCTCCTCGTTACCCCATTCTGTCAAGGAATCTGGGGGATGACGCTCCCTCGTCAGCTCCGAGGGGGGGGGGGGAGTGTCATCAGACCCTTGTCCGACCCTACTCTCCCTCTCGGGGCTTTGGCTGAGATGAGCTTGGCTCCTACGTCTGCCTTGGAGCCATCGCCCTCTGTTCGGAGATCTTCAGGCTCTTTGGAGCCAGAGACTCTTTCGGGCTGGGACCACGGTGCCTTCGAGGTGATGAGGAGTGTGCTGTCCACTGAGACTGCTCCACCTTCGGCTCCATTGGCTCCTTTTCCTTCGGTGCCAGTGTCCACCTCTGAAACTCCCCTCCCCCCAAGTGTAGAGAACCCATGCTCCAGGATGCCCCATTGGGTGACCCCACCTCTTCCGAAACAGCCCCAGAGCACCCCTCAGAGAAGGTCCCTTGGAAGAGGAAGTGTAAGAGGAAGCATTTGGACTCCCCTGAGTCCCTGACATCAAACACGGACTTGGAGGACTCAGAAGGGTCCCCACGGTCCCCCTCTGAGGATGTCTCATTTTCAGACATCCTGGAAATCCTTAGGCAGAGGGGTGATTGGAAGTCCCTTGCCCCTTCTGAGGATGAGTCTGTATACCTGGATGCATTTGGTTCACAACCCTTCACCTCTTGGGTGTCTCCGCCTTTCAACCAACTGTTGGCTGTAGTGAGTCGGAAGGCGTGGATCTCTCCAGAGACTATGGAACCAGTTCCGCAGAGGCCTAATAAATTTATAACTGCTCTGGACTACAAGCTTTTTCTATCTAAGGGCATGCCTGTTGATGCTATGGTGGTGGCAGCAGCCACTAAGAAAGAACTAGCGGAAACTTCTTCTGTCCATCTGCTGAACAAAGAGCCCCATATGATGGACAGGTATGGAAATCATATGTTTTCTTCAGTGGCCTTTATGCTCAGCTTGCTGAATTATTTGTCCCACTTTACTCGCCTTCAGACAGATCTCCTCAAGGAGTTGGGAGATACCCTACAGGATCCTACAGCTGAGGGAGCTGCGGGCAAGGCAGCTTCTCATCTTGCGACCTTAACTTCTGTAGGTAACTCCTCCATGTGGCCGATCTTTTACACAGCAGATGGACCGAGTAGAGCAGCAGACACAGGAGTTGCCTTATGGAGACACTCCTGGATGCGCCTTTGTCAATTTGCAGAGCCCTTCAAGTCCTCCTTTACCAACACCTCCTTTGGTGCCTAGTCATTGTTCAGGCCTCAGGTAAAAGAAACTCTTACCAGGTATGAACGGGATGGCAAAACTCTCTCTGTCATGGGAGTACATTTTTCTGCTCCTTCTAGACCTTACCCAAAAGGTCAGAAGAGTGGAAGATGTGGTTCCAGAAATCCTAGGGAGCTTCGCCTGACACACATGGAGATTTTTCCCCCAGGGGCAGAGGGGGAAATAATAACGGAAGATGCCAGTCTCACGGCGGGCGGGGGAGTCCGCAGAATCAGAGCGACATAGATACATTTCCTGGTAGGCCCTTCCAGCGTTCCTGAACCGACTGCCCATTTCTGGAGACAGTTGGGGGCAGGTAATCCTTGTACCCAAATGCCTGGCAGACAATCATGGAAGATGCATGGGGTACTATCAATAATATCCAAGGGTTACAAAATTCCCTTCTCCCAACCACCCCTTACAAGGAAACAACAGTCAATCCCAGATGTTCCACCTAATGTCCGGGCCCAGGCAAACCTAGAAGTTCAAAAGTTGCTAGACAAAAGAGTCACCCGGGAAGTTCCCACAGACCAAATAGAATCAGGAACTTACTCAAAGTTCTTCTTAGTTCCAAAAAAGACAGGGGACTGGAAGCCCATTTTGGATCTCAGCAGGCTGAACAAATCAGTCAAGAAAACAAAGTTCCTGATGGTAACACTGCAGTCCATTCTTCCCTTTTTGGGTTAGGACAATTGAATGTGCTCTGTCAGTCTCCAGGATGCGTACTTCCGCATAAAAATGGACAGGCGATCCAGGAGATATCTACACTTCTGGCTGGGAGCCAGTCATTACCAGTTCAGAGCTCTGCCCTTTGGTCTCATCACAGCCCCCAGAGTGTTCACCAAATGCATGGCAGTTGTTACGGTTCACCTGAGGCTTCTAGGATTCTGGGTGTTTCTATATCTAGACAACTGGCTCCTTACTGCCGCCACCAAGCATCAGCTAATCAAGGCAAGGGACTCCACAATTCACACTTGTTCACAAGTAGGCATCACCATAAACTACGAAAAGTCTGCCTTGTTGCCTTGTCATTATATTACATTCATAGGGGCAGATTTAGACACAAGGGCCATGATAGCAAAGCTGCCTCAGGAAAGAGTGTCAACTATTCATCGTCAAGTTTCAATCCTCATGGCAAAAAAGAGAATTCAGGCAAGATTTGTCCTCAAAGTCTTGGGTTCAGTGGCTGCAGTAATTACTCTGGCCCCTATGGCATGTTTCCACATGAGAATTCTGCAGTGGCTCCTTTTTGCTCAGTGGTCATTTCAGGATTTACCAATGTCACATCAGATTTTAATCATGGAGTCCTGCAAGAAGAATCTAGAATGGTAGCTTCACTCCCCTCTGGTGACAATAGGCATGCCGTTTCTAACCCCCTCCAGTCCGTAGCCACAGTGACCAAGGATGCTTCCCAGATAGGGGGAGGCATTATCTGGGACAGACAGTTCAAGAGACTTGGCAGCAACACGAGTACCACTTGCACATCAATGTCCTAGAGATAAGAGCAGTGCTTCTGGCGTTGCAAGCACTTCAAGACTCTCTACGTACAGGGACTATAGCAATTCAGACAATATGTCAGTAGTATGGTACATCAACAAACAGGTCAGAACCAGGTCTTATCCCTTGTGTCGGGAGGCTCTACGAGTATGGCAATGGGCGATGTCTTCCCAAAGTTTTCTGATCGCAACACACAGTCTGGGGAAATCCAATGTGATAGTGGACAAGCTCAGCAGGGTGATTCTGATGCCTCACAAGTGGTCTCTGAAACACTTAAAACCAGTCCAAACCAAAAACTATAAATCCAAAAAGAAAGGTGCTGCTCTGAAACACAAATTACACACAGGATATCAAAAAAAGATTTTAATTAAGCATTTTCGTGATAAACAGACTTCTTCAGAACTGAATTCTGAAGAGGTCTGTTTAGGACAAAAGTGCTTAATTAAAATCTTTTTTTGATATCCTGTGTGTGATTTGTGTTTCAGAGCTGCACCTTTCTTTTTGGATTTATGGTCTCTGAAACAGGAAATTACAGACTTGATTTTTCGCAAATGGGGCCGGCCATGCTGCGATCTTTTTGCCCCCCCCCCCCCTCAACAACAAATGCAGCAGCTACTTTGCCCTAGTCCCACCACCGGGACAGTCACCCAGGGACGCACTTGATTATGATTGGTCCCCGGGACTGCTTTATGCCTTTCCACCATTCCCCCTGATCCCCAAGGTTCTTCAGAAAGCAAAATTACTGGCCTCATCAGATATGGTTCTCATTCCTTTGGCCTCATCTGCAGGGGGAGCCTTGGATCCTGATCCCAGTTCCAGATCTCCTGATGCATCAGTCAGGTGCGCTCCACCCTTCCATCCAAACTCTGAAGCTGACAGCTTGGTTTCTCCACTTCTAGACTTCGCCAGACTTCCTGATATTTCCCTTGCAGTTCAACACATTTTCATTTCCTCCCACAAACCCATTACCAGGAAACTTTATGCTAGTAAATGGAAGAGGTTCTCTTTTTCTGCACACAAGAACGAGACTGATCCCTTTGCTGCACCCATTTCAAAGATCCTTGAATTTCTTGCTGAAACTTTTGAGTGATGAGGAGCAGCTGCAGCCACTATTCGGGTTCAGCTGGCTGCCATTTCTAATTTTCATGTGGGAGAAATGGGGTCTAATGTTATGTCTCATAGGCTATGCAAAGCATTCCTAAGAGGTACTGACCTCCAATAAGAGAACCCTCCCGGACCTAAATTTAGTTTTAGCGGCTCTGATTCTTCCCCCCTTTGAGCCAGCTGCTACTTGTCCCCTAAAATTTTTGACATGGAAGAGCCTTTTCTTGACTGCCATTACCTCAGCTAAGAGGGTTTCAGAATTACGGGCCTTATCAATTCGTCCTCCATACTTGATTTTCCACAAAGATAGAGTCTCTCTCAGAACCAATCCCTCTTTCTTACCAAAGGTGTGTTCAGAGTACAACTTGAATCAATCCATAGAGCTTCCTGTATTCTTCCCCAATCATAGCAACAATGCAGAGTATAAGCTCCATCATTTGGACGTTCATAGACAGTTACATTTTTATTTACACAGGACCAAGGACATCAGAAAATCTGACCAATTGTTTATATCCTTTGCAGAGAATAGAAAACGTTATCCAGTCTCAAAAGTGACCCTATCTAAGTGGCTTTCAGACACCATCACCTACGTCTACGATTTGCAGAACAAAAAACTTCCAGGAAAAGTTAGAGGACACTCAGCTAGGGCCTTGGCTAACTCTGTTCCCTTTCAAGCCAAACGCCTTTAGATTCGATCTGTGCGGCAGCTACATGGGTTAATCCTCATACCTTTATCACTCATTACAAAGTAGATGTGGCCTCCTGGAACAGAGCATCCTTTGGTTCTACAGTCCTGAAGAGTTTTTTCCAGTGAGCCACCCAAGAAACAGGTGCTGGGGACATGGTCCCAACCAGTAAGAACAAAGCTGAGATAGGGACAACGTAACATAAAGAAGTTATGTACTCACCATAATGTTCCATGCGTGTTGTCCTTGATCTCGCCTTCCTTCTTGCATCCCACCCTCCTTCCCCTTTCCTGGAGGATTGAGAGGAGTTCCTTTCATTGGATACACTGGCTGAGTTTCCCTTTATCATAACATTTAGTTATACCTAGACTCCCTTTCTATCCCTTTGCCAATTATTTACACCTTTATACTCAGGTGTTCTCTTATATGTAAAAATCTATTAGTTTTTACTTGCATAGTCTAGTGTTTGGGTTATCACAAATGAGATCTAGGTAACTGCCACTAGGCATGTTGAGATAGGGACTAGCCTTGAGCCAGTAAAAGCTCTCGAGCTATAGTATATGGCCTCGGCTCCGAACCCAACTAGCAAGAAGGAAGGCAAGATCAAGGACAACAAACATGGAACGTTGTGGTGAGTACTTAACTTCTTTTTATAACTGGACGATTTAGTTGTGTTACTAGGGGTGCAGTATACGCTGCCAAGTGTTTGCATTGTCCAGCTTACTACATTGGTAAAACAGAACAGAAAATTAGACAATGTATCTATGAGGATATTTACGATATAGGAAAAGGAAAACGCACTAATGCCCAATTTAAGCACATTGAGGAATATAGTGATCACTGTTTTGCATTTGTATTAGAACAAATTAAGGAAAATCCAAGAGGGGGACCTTGGAAACTTCTATTAGAAAATTGGGAATACTGGTGGCAAATTTATATAAATGCTTATGTGCTTCCTGGTATTAATGATATTGTTTCTATATCTAGTGTTTTGAAACTTAAAGTTTTTTATAGGTAGAGAGTTTTGGTTGGTTAAATTACTGTTTGTATTTTTAACTTTATTTTTATCTAATAACTTTTGGGGGGAATTACTGGTCTTATCAACAGTGGTTGCAAATATTTTTGTGTTTTAATTGAATTTCTAATTGGATTCTTGGTTTTAATCACATGATTACTGTATATAAAAGATGCAGTGATTTTGTGTAATTTGTCTGAAGAAGGTTGGGAATCCCGACCGAAAGCGCTTACCGTTAAACTACTTTTCTACTTGTTCGGAGTACTCTGTGGTTTATTATTTTTCTAGCTCATGGTCACCAACAATCTCTCAAGCTTCTTTCCTACCCATAACACACTAAGCCCAACATCCCTCAGATCTCATTTGCCACTATCACGACTAGACATGGTTGACTGCAGCTCTCAGGCTAAATCATTCAGATAAGCTTTTATTCTTTAAAATACTATCTTCAAGCCTTGGTCTTATTAAATCCTCTTCTACTAGAACTTTTATTCCATCCCTTGATCATTAGAAGTTCTCTGTTAACTTATAGACTACCTTTTATACAGTTGTTAGTGTATTCTAAACTACCATTGCTGGCAGGCCTTTCCTAGCCCATATTTCTTGTGGTTTCAACAGCGTTTTTACTGTTGGATAATTAATCCATCCTTTTCCTTAGTGGTTAATTAAGCTATTTTACAAAAAAAACTATCTTATTATTACTCTTTCTTCCACTGTTTGTTGCTGTCATTACTGTTGTTAATTTCTTTACTATGTCTGAAAAGGGACTCAGGAAATATGAGAGATGTGGGCATAAAATGCCTTTCCATGACGCCCACTCTCTCTGTGTCTACTGTTTAGGTGGATAGCACCTAGATCAGGATTGCTAATTTGTCATGGTTTTCATCTCTGGGCTCTAACTGATAGAAAAAGCAAATTGATATTAAATGGTATGTTGCCAATCCCATTCTCTGATGCTTTATCTGGAGTTCAGCCTCCTAAATTGAAAGTTAGGGACTCTTCAAAAAGGTTCAGATCTGTGGAATCTTTGGCTTCTATATCCTCGGAGCTGAAGAAAAAGAGAAAAATTGGATTCCATTGACATCGGATCCAACAAGACGCACTTCAGATCTGAAGTCCCCGGATCCAAAACCTTTGCTTCACACTGTGTATTCACCCTGTGTTGATCCTGTACCATCCAGAGTGCATTCTCCTTTTCTGGAGCGGCACTTGTAATTCCGCTTCAGTGGTGTCCTCTTATTCCTCCAGAAGTCTCTCGGAGACAGATATGGAAAAGATGATAAGGAGACTCTTCACGGAGCAATTTCAGAAGGGGGTCTTCATGGTTCCTACCCCCTTGGGTCAGGAACACCGCACATCTACTACTCCACCAGTAGCAACTCCTCCTCTGACCCAGCCTGCGTGGTTAGAATCCTCAGATCCAAGCATTCTGGGCCCTTCTTTGTTGGATCCGAACAGAGCTTTGTCATCAGATCCGACTGTTACTGGGAGCACACTGGCTCTGACATATTCAGATCTGGATGACTCTCGGAACCAAAGCTTCCAGGTCAGATTTGAGGGGATAGGATTGACTCTGAGGTTTTTGGAGCCCTCTATTTCTCTTAGAGCTTCAGCTTTGGATGGCTCTGCTTCGGCTTCCACCTTGGGCAGGTGACTGACTGAGCAGAGGGTACTGGCGGGCCAGAAACTTGTTTTCTCAGCTCTGTTGATTTCCTTCTGTCCTGAGCAATGGGCTTTCTAGGTTGTGAAGAGGGTTTTCTCTGCTCCTGCAGGTCAGGCAGGTCCTTCCTCCTTGGATCCAACCTCAACATCTCAGCTGACTTTCCACAGTAAATCTCAGCATTCTCCTCCACTGGGACAGCCAGTGCAGAGCTTTCTGACCATCCAGCCGGGTATTGTCATCACTTCTGATACTTCTCCAGATCATTCCACCAAAGAAGTCCCTAGGAAGAGGACATGCAAGAGGAGGTACTTAGACTACCCCCAGGAGTCTGTCACTGAGAATACTAACTTTGATGATGGAGAAGGGTCTCCCAAATCACCACCTAATGACATCACATTTGGAGACATCCTTGAGATCCTTAAACAGAAGAGTGGTTGGTCTTCCCAAAACCCAACTCCTGAAGAGTCAGTATTTCTGGAAACTTTTAGGACTGGCCTGTCTACTTCCTGGGTCATTCTGCCTGCTGATGAACTTATTGATTTGGTTTCTACATAGGTGTGGAAGGAACCTGATATGATTGAGCTGATCTTCAAGACACTATACATGATTCTAGCTCCACTGATAGGTAGAGAACATTGAAATAAGGGAGTACCGGTTGATGGAATGGTCATGTTGGCAGCTGCAAAAAAAAGGAACTCCCGGAACAGAGTTCCACTGTACATCCCCCTAATAAAGAATCTGGGGCACTGAACAGATTTGGGAAGCGAGTTTATGCTTCAGCGACATTTGTTGTCAGATCGCTGAACTACTTGGCACACTTCACGAGATTACAAATGGACTTTATTAAGGAACTTTCAAACTCCCTTTCAGGGGGCCACTACTGCAGAGGCTCAAAATTATGTGGCTTGACAGTTGGCTACCCTACAATCTATTAATAATTCTTCCATGAGGCTGACCTCGCATACTGCAGAAGGCACCTCATATGCTGCGGGTTCAAGCATTTCCATCAGAAGGCATGCCTGGATGCGCCTGTGTGAGTTTTGCTGAGCCCTTCAGTGTATCTTTCCTCAGTGCTCCCTTTGACAGTTCATCTTTGTTTGGCCCTACAGTAAAGGACACACTCTCCAGGTGTGAGTAGGATAGAAATACATATGCAGTGGGCGTATGTTTTTCATCTCCTCAATAGACCTTTTCCAGGAATCAAAGGGGAGGTCGAAAGATGTGGTTCAGGAAGTCTCAGGGTCCTTTCCAGAACACACACATGGACGTAGTTCCCCAAGAGGCAGAGGGCGGAATGATAATGGCAGAATTCATCCCTGTGGCAGAGGAGGACCACAAAACGAGGGTCTAGAGATATATTTTCTGACAGACCCTTTCAGGACTCCTGAAGGGAGGCCCAATTGCCTTCCACTGGAGGCAGTCAGAGGTCACATCACTGCATCAGGAAACCTGGCTAATTGTAACAAAGGATACTTGAGTGCAGAGAATAATTTCCAGAGGTTATTCTATTCCCTTCCACCCCCATTACTCAGGAAAATCCCTGATGTTCCACCCAATCAGAGGGAAGCAGCAGCACTGGAAATACAAAAGCTGCTAGAAAAAGAGTCATCCAAGAGGTCTCTCCAGACCAAATCAAATCCATAACTTACTCAAGGTTCTTTTTAGTGCCAAAGAAAACGGGGGATAGGAGACTGATTTTAGATCTCAGTGTGTTGAACAAGTCAGTAAAACACACCAAGTTCTGGATGGTCACAGTTCAGTCCACTAAGTCTTTTCTGAGTAAAGCAGATGATCCAGAAGGTACTTCAGCTTCCAGCTGGGAGCCAGTCATTACCAATTCAGAGCACTGCCCTTTGGCCTCAGCACAACCCCTAGGGGTGTTCATCAAATGCCTGGCAGTAGCAGCTCACTTGAGACTGCAGGAATTCCAGGTGTTTCCATATTTAGATGACTGGCTCATTACCACCCTGACCAGGCATCAACTAGTAGTAGCATGAGACCAAGTGTTGCAGACTTGTTCACTCTTGGAATAACATCATTTACAACAAGTCTCAATTACAACTAACTCAGACATTGGAATTCATAGAAGCAAGGTTCAACACAGTATCTATGGTAGTATCTCTTCCCCTTTTGAGAGTACAAACAATAAGACATCAGGTCAGGAAAATAATTTGCAGCACCAGAATTTCAGTCTGGTTGATTCTACAAGCCCTAGGTTCACCGTCCATGGCAATAGTTTTAGTTCCTTTAGCAAGATATCACATGAGAATTCTACAATGGATACTCCAGACACAGTGATCAATTGTCTCTCAGCCCATGTCAACAAAGATAATAATAACTCGGGTATGCAAATAGTATCTTTCCTAGTGGATGCAGTCACAACAGCTGTTGCAAAGTCATCCTTTCATTCTCCCTCACCCCAAGGCCATAGTGATCAAGGATGCTTCCCAGATTGGGGGGGATTTTCTGGGAAAGACCATTTGAGGCACTTGGTCTCCGGAGGAGGCCAACCTGCATATCAATGTTCTAGAAATGAGGAGTGCTTTTGGCATTACAAACTTTCCAAGACTCTCTCCCACTCAGAACAATTGCTGTCCAAATGGACAACGTGTCTGCGGTTTGGTACATCAACAAACAATGGGGAACCAAATCTTACCCCCTGTGTCAAGAAGCCCTGAGGGTGTGGCAATGGGCAATATCCTCCAACCACTTTCTAATTTCAATGCACATTCCAGGGAAGTCCAAAGTGACAGCAGACAAACTGAGCAGGTCCATCTTACTTACCTCATCAGTGGTCTCTCAACAACAAAGTGATGGACATGGCTTTCCATCAGTGGGGCCAGCCTTGCTGCAATGTTTTTGCATCTCCCATAAACAACAAGTACAGTAGCTTCTTTGACCTAGGAGTCACCAAGGGATGCTCTACTGAATGATTGCCCCCCCCCCCGTCTTCTATACACTTATCCCCAACTCCTTTAATTCCCAAATTCCTTCAGAAACAGCCAGGTTGAAGAGCAAAGTCATCCCCATTCCCACCTTACTGGCCTCTACATGTTTGGTTCCCCCTTCCTTTGGCCTCATCTTCAGTACCCTACTTAGATTCTGGATCCAACTCCAGACCTTCTTTCTCACCCAACAGGCATGATTCACCTGGACATCTCAGTCCTCATGCTGACCGGATGGTTTCTCCAATTCCATTAATAGCCAGGCAACCTGTGCTCTCTTTGCCTGTCCATTCCATTCTGTTATCTTCCCATAAACCCTCTACAAGAAAACTCTACAGATGTAAATGGAGAAGATTTGTTTATTTGGCAGTGCAGAATCTGATAGAACCTTTCTCAGCCCTAATACATTCTTTTTTTTGAATTTTTAGCACGTTTATTTAATGAGGGTGCTAGTTCATCAACTATTAAAGTCCAACTCACAGCCATTTCAAATTTCCACATCGGGTTTCAGAATTATTCCGTGGCTTCCTCCAAACTATGCAAAGCATTTTTGAAAGGTACTGTTCTACTTAGACCTCCTTACAAAGATCCTATCCCACCATGGGATTTAAATCTGTTACTGCAAGGTTTGACACAATCTACCTTTGAACCTGCAGCTAAATGTGATTTAAAATTCTTGACCTGGAAGATTATCTTTTTAGTTGCAATTATGTCTGCTAAAAGAATTTCAGAACTTCAGGCATTATCTTCTAATCCCCCATATTTGATTTTCCACAAGGACAGGGTCACCTTACATACCAATGCTTCCTTCCTACCTAAGGTGCTGTCAGAATCCAACACTAAACAAACCATTAATTTGCCAGTATTCTTCCCAAACTTTACAAGTAAAGGAGAATATATGCTGCACTTACTGGATGTTCATATACAGTTGCATTTCTACTTGCACAGGCCGAATCAAATTAGAAAGACAGACCAGCTCTTTGTTTCCTTTGCATATCACAAAGTAACTATAGCAAGGTGGTTGACGGATTGCATCTGTTTTCTCTACACTAAATTGAATCTCCCCCACCAAACCATTAAAGGCTCATTCAACTAGATCTGTGGCTACTTCCACTGTATTTCCATATAGAGCATTCATGGATGATATTTATGCAGCTGTGACTTGGTCAGATCCTCATATCTGGTCTCGAGGGGAAGAGTGGCCTTTGGCTCAACCGTACTCCAGAATATCCTTCCTTAGAGTCCACCCAGGAATTTTGGTAGCTGGGGACTCTTGTCTCATGCATTGAGGAATGAATAAAACTTGACAACATCAGATAAAGAAGTTAGTACTTACCATAACGTTCCATCCTTGTTGCCCATTTTTATTCTTCCTCATCTCCCCACCCTCCATTTCTCTCAAACAACTTCTGGAAGAATGATACCTTTATGGACACCAAGGTCACCATATGTCCTTTGTGTTGAACTCCGGTTATGGCAATTCTTTTATACTTTTGCTCTCTCTCTCTAGCTGTAAATATGATCTGATGGACATTAGGCATAATGTATTATGGGCAGGAAAGGATCTCGAGAGTTTGTTAGTGACCACGAGCTAGAGTAACAGCCAAGTCAGATCCGAGTGTGTGATCCAAATCCATGCATTAAGGAAGAATGAAAATGGACAATACAGATGGAACATTATGGTAAGTACATAACTTCTTTTTTTTTCTTTTCAGTTAATGTATGTTTGCTTGGGTCTTAAGTGATAATTTAGTAGTAGTGTTTAAAAAAATTTTGTCTCAGTCTAGTAGTTTAGTCTTTAGAATTTTAAATTATAAGGGCTTCATGTGGAAATTTATTTTGCAGTGTGCTTGCAGGTTAGATACCTTTGCTGTATCTTTGCCTGCTGAACAGAAGTGGTATCTGAATGAGATTGTTTCTAATGCGACTAAGGTTTTGAAATATGTTTTGAGGGAGTATCTTGGAAGGGTGAGGACACTGTTTATAGAAGTGCAGTCATTTCTGTTGTATTGTGAAGTTATGCTTGGTTACATAAACAGATTTTTTTCTGAATATTTAAAAAATGAGTTTATTAATGCTCCTTTAAATTCTGAATTTGTGTTTGGTCTTGCTTCCACCCAGACTCTCAAACAATGGGATGATGGAGGTAAATAAAAGGTGTTCTTTTCCCAAAAAAGATCATTGCACTGCTGAAGAGTGGCTATAACAAGACTCAGGGTATCCCTTTCCTTCTCCTGTCACTCCTCCCATTTCATTTTCTCTCATTTTCTCTTTGGCTTTAGCACAACCCAGCAGTCTGCCCATAAATAAGTCTCAGACAATTGGATGCTGAGAATAATTCACTGAAGACACTCTTGGCAATGGACAGAAAATCCTCCTCCCTTCAGAACAGACATTTCTGTTCTTTGCAGTACTCCTTCATAAGTTGTAAGCAGGGATTATTGGCAATGGGCAGAAAATCCTCCTCCCTTCAGACCAGACATTTCTGTTCTTTGCAGTACTCCTTCATAAGTTGTAAGCAGGGATTATTACCAGTTCCCACACTGCAAAAAGGAAATAGAATTTACCCCAGAACCTTTTTCATACTCAAAAAGGAGCTATCGTGGAAGCCAGCATTAGATTTGGCATACCTAAATACTTTTCTGAAAGTACCTAAATTCAAAATGCTTACCCTTCAGGTGGCCCTACTCTTTTTGGATCACTGTTTCATGTTGACTTTCCATCTGAAAGATACTTATCACATGCCAGTTTCTCCCAACTTCAAGTTAAACCTACAAATGTCCTGTCTCACACCCTCACAAAGTATTGTCTCCCTGGGATGCATGATGGAAACAAAAAAAAAACGTATGGGCTTTCTACCAGAAGATGAAGTCCTGACCATTCAGAATATTTTCATGTATTTCTTTCTTTATGAAGCTGCCTCCACAAGAGAGTTTCTCAAAATACTAGGCCTCATGGTATTGTTGATTTTATGACATAATGAGCCAGACTCCACATGAGAAAGATTCACTGTTGCTTAAAAAATTCTTGGATCTATCACCTGCTCCCCTTGGAGTTCCAGGTACCAATGTAGGCTTATGTAAAATAAGAGTTGCTGTGGTGATGGGATCAGATGTCTATAAATCCAGACCTACCCTTCTCCCACTGCGTATGAATTGAGTCAGTCCAGATGGATTTCTCAGATTTTGCATGGGGAACAGTATACAGAGGAGTTCAATTGCAAGGCAAATGGGGTCCTTCAGATGCTACAAAGAAATGTTAGCAGGGATTCGGACCTTAAAAGTTCTTCACCACTTATGGTCACCAGGTCCCCTTTTACTGGTCATGGATAACATCACACTCGTGTAGTATCTGAACAAACAAGGAGGTGCAAAGCCATACCCTCTTTGCCAGTTGGCAGTGATGCCTGGAAGCTAGCATTGCAGCACTCTCTGATGCTTCAGGCCTCATGCATCCTGCCAGAGCAAAACCTAGTGGCAGACAAACTAAGCAGATACTGTATGGACCCTCACGAGTGGAAATGTAGGACAGACTTCTGTCTGGATTTGGTCCTAATTTAAGGAACACTTCAAATAGTTCTCTTCACCTCCTTTCAAAACAAACAGTTAGAAAACTTCTGTTCTGGACATCCTTGAAGCCATTATTTGGAGGACAGATGCATTCTCATTCATTTGGACAGGGATGTTCCTTTATGCATTTCCATCCTTTCCACCAATACCCAAGATACTTTTGAAGATTCATAGGTTCATAGTTATATATGAGGTTAATGACCACCAGGGCCTTTATAAGCCTAGCCACAAAAAGAATTACCAAAAATAATTGTGGTAGTCCCCTTTGGGAAAAGGCAGCATTGGTTCTTCCTTTTAATGGAATTGTACAGGGGCAATTACCACAAGCTTCCTCATAGTCTGGATCTGCTCACCCAGTGTCAGGGGCAACTGGTGCACCTCATCTTAGAACAATTGCTTCTGATACCCTGGATGATTCTGTCATGATACCTTTTAGGCACTTATTCCATGAGGATGTGCAGCAGACACTGAAGGAAGCAAGAAAACTTGCAACTAGAAAATATTATGTTTTCAAGTAGAAGAGGTTTTGTAGGTGGTGCCCTGCTGATATGAGGGCCCAGTATGGTATTTGCCCCTCTGTTTTTGAAATATTTGTTTGAGCTACTCAATGATGGCTTATCTTATGCATGTATCAAAGTGCATCATGCAGCCATATCATGTTTCCTGTCCATGGATCCCCTCCTTTCATCTCTTTTTGTGATTAAACAGTTTATGAAAGGACTATTGTACTTGAGACCCCTTGGAAAGCAGATTATTCCTCCTTGAGACCTCAACTTTGTTTTTGAAAAATTTACCTCATCTCCTTTTGAATCTGTCTTTCAGGCTGATTTGAGGTTCATCACTTGGAAAACTATTTTGCTTATTGTTCTGACATCTGCAAGGTGAGTCTTTGAGCTGCAAGCTGTCATAGTGGGCTAACTTTGTTTGATTTTCCACAAGGACAGGGTTGCTGTACACACTAATCCTTCTTTCATGCCAAAGGTTGATTCTGAATTTACCCTGAATCAAGCCATCAATCTCCTAGTTTTCTTTCAGGAATATAAAACAAAGGGTAGAATATTCTAAGTACCTTGGATGTGCACAGGCAACTCAGGTACAGCCTTGATAGAACTAAGCCCTTCAGGAAATCTGAACAGCTCATTATTTTCTATTCTGGGGCTAGAAAGGGTCACCTGTCTCTAAGCAAGTGATTCCTCTGCTTTTGTTTTTTTGTTACTTCCACCATGGTAAATCTGTTCCAGGCAAGGTTAAGACACATTCCACCAAAGCCTTTTCATTTTTGGTGGCATATTGGAAAAGAGTGGACTATAGAAACATTCTAGAGGCAGCAACCTGGTGCTGTATTCATACCCTTACAAAGCACTACAGATTGTATTCTTTCTCAAGTTCCTGAGCAGGCATTATGAGGACAATTCTGCAGGGTTCTCCTGGATCCTTATCCTTCCTCCTCCCAGGTAGGGTATGCTTGGAAATCTACCCATATGCCACTGAGGCAATGTGAATGATGAACATAGTAAGGTTGCATAAATCCTACCTATCTGTAACAGTAGATGTTTGAATTTTGTACTGCCTCAGTGGCAGCACCCTACCCCCCTTGCTTATTTTGTATATAGTTTGATGGTATCCAGCCTAGTTGTGCTGTTGGTTGTATTTGTTTTTTTGTGTTGATATTTTATCGCTATCCAGCAATTCTTGCTTCTCGTCCTTCTTGGTTTTTCCTACTTGGCACTAAAAGCCTGAATAACTGACTTTCTGTGACAGGCACTATGCTTCCCCTAATGGAAAGGCCTTAGCCAATACAATATCACATGGAGTCAGAGGAGGGGATTCTGGGCTCTGGAATGCTGCCAGTATGGGTTTGTCAAGGCACAGAACCTATATGCCACTGAGCAGTGTGAAATTTAAACATCTACAGTTACAGGTGAGTAGGACTTGCGCAGCTGTATTGTTTTGCACACATGCTTTGATTCAGGTTTACTATCTTGCATTTTGCACCTGACAACGACTGTCTTTCTGATTTTCCAGTTGCTTACTTCCTTCAGTGCAACACTTTTAATGACATTCTATTTTGTCTTTTTATTTAAACTAGCACATATTACTCTTTATTGACTGTCTACCACATCTAAAACATTTTTGCTTCTTAGACAAATTAGTAGATGGTCAATTAACAGCTCATTTACCCACATCTTTGTTACATTTGAGGGAACCTTTGGCTACTATTTCCATTGATACTGTTGATTTTAATGATTGCCAATTTAAGTCTTCCTTAGGGAACAGTATCTTTAGAATAAATTGAAAGTATATTGCACACATAAACCTGTTTTTGGGATCTACAAGTCTTTCAATAATCTTACAGTTTACAAACAATCTAAGCATATGTTGCATATACTCCAGAATTCTCATACCTCATTTAATTTCTTTCATAAAAACTAAAGGCTGTGCAGTTATCAGGTGTTTTAGGTTTATATTCTTGTGTAAAATTTGCACATTTTTATGAATGACTTTTCAACTGATTTACTTCATACTACACAAAGTATGTAATTGTCTATGTAAATTCTGGTACCTATTACAATTATAAACACTGGCATTTTGTTATTCTCCACATTATAATTTGCTAAATAATGTTGCTTCACTGTTCCAGTAAAAAATATCCAGTCCTGGCTATTAGCATAAACAACATGAATGCATCTCTCTTGCCCATACATTTTAAAACTGCACACATTTAATAATTTTATTGTTCAGCCTCCAGCCACTCCAGGTCTATATTCTAGCATTTAGTCACATACCACTTTAAAAATAATTGTCACTAAGCAACAATATATACTCTGTTTTACACCATCTGTCTTTGCTGTGAAGTAAATATTTCCCTTTTATATTGTTTACTAGCCACCAATTTACTTAACATGCCTCCACACTGCTTCATAGGTAAGTACTAGGGTAGCAGTCCTTGTGGGCCATTTTAAGCCTGGACACTTTCCCTTTTTTTGATTGAATTAACCTATTGCATTTGGTTAAGATTGGCCTTACCCATCCCATGATTAATAATTATATATTACCCCTAATGAGAATAGCCTGGATCATACCATAGATAATTTGAGGAGACCCATGCATGGGATAAATAATTTAAGAGCTGCCTATGTTCATTAGTAATATGGGGGCAGTCCTGGAGTAAATTTGTTTTCTATCAATTGACCCAAGTTGTGCTTGAAATATGGACAGGGATGAACTTTGTTTTATGTGAATTGGGGGTGTCTGTTCCCGATCAACAGTATCCTCTGAGAGATATAACTGTTCCTCCAAACCATTCTGTTGATGTTGGAGAAGAGGTTTAGATCCCTATACCAAGTATTTCTGATGTCATTTGACTTACTAATATGCAGTACCTCCATCAGTAATGGGTTGAAAGATGCCTTGCATGCCAGACACAGGTTACCTCTTAGCAGTTTCTAGGATACCAAGTATAGTGGCAAGGCTTTGAGTCCATCCATATAGAACATGTTGTTAAGTCCATGCATCCTGGTAGTAAAGTATATCCGTGGACACTCCAGTTTTTGCATGTGTCTGGACAGCTACATGCTAAAGGGGGCATTATTATATTCAATGATTGGATGAATAAGGGCTGAGTATAGTGGGACAATAACATCTGTAGATCTCGACACAAACCCTTTGTTTATTAGCTGTACAATATAGAAGGACTTTCTTGCAACAATAGACACATGCTGATCAAAAGTTAGGTTGCTGTCCACATATGTTCCCAAATTCCAAACTGGGTTAGCTCTCAGAGGTGTATTGTCAATGTGGTAGTTCCCTGGGGTAAATGACTTTCCAAATGAAACAATAATGCATTTTTTGGCATTTAGTTTCAGTCCATGATTTTGACACCAGTTATTTATTTGGGACAAACCTTCACCCAGGATGGCTTAGTCATATGGGGATTCAATGACTGCTCCTAGCTTGAGCCATCTGCAGACTTAAGCAGCCAGAGCCCTTTGATATTGGCTTTTACTTCACAAAAACACAGTAGATGTTGATCCCAGCACAGAACCCTGGGGTCTACACTGGTGAGTGGTTTCTTTGCGGAGGTAACTTCCCTTATTTTGATTTTCTGCATACCATCTGAGAGCCAGTTGGCATCTAGTGTGTGATATAAGGGTTTATTCCCAGTTTATGTAGATTTTCTATTATGCCTGAGTGGGGAACTGTATCAAGAGCTTTGGCCAGGTTGAGATATGCGGCGTGTATTATTTTGTCTTCACTCATTGCTTTGGTGACTTTTTCAAAAAGATCCACCAATCGAGTAAGCATGACCCAGCCTTGATGAAGCCAGACTAACATGGGTCCAGTGTTTGGTGGCTCCCTAAGTCCTGATTGATTGATAGGACCCATCAATGCAGTATTTTTAGCTTTTGATAACACTTTTTTGACTTGATCTTGTGTGGTAGGTGGAGGTAAGCCAGTTTCAGGTGTATCTTGAGGGACAGACAGACAGAGGGTAAAGAGGGGTAAAGTTAGAGCTAAATTTATCAGCCATTGGTTTGCTGTATCCTCAGCCTCAGTGTAGGGCAACATCAGTCACTATCAGCTGAGCACATTGCTGCATTCTTCTTTTGAGATTCTGAACATAACTAAAAAAGGCCTTGTGATTGTCTTTATCTTGGGTAACTATTTTAGCCTCAAACTTGGCTTCTGTGGATTTTATTAAGTTCCTGAGTTGTATATTTCAATGATAAGGGTTCTAACATTCTGGGAATTACTCTTCTTACTTTTGGTCAAATTTATTTTCCTTTTATTGTAAAACTTGTTGATATTATAGTTCCATCATGTGGGTTTCTTTCTGGGGTTTGCCCTGCCCTTTATTCCTACGGGGTACACCTGCATCTATGCAGCTGTTTACATGCTGATGCAGTATTGTGGTTTATGTTTCTGCATCTCCTGTGGAGTTAACTCAGTTTGGTAGGGATTTGAATGTTTGTAATGCATCACTTAGGAGCAGATAGTTTGTCTTAAAGATATTTCTAAATGTACCTTGAGTGGAAGAGATCTCTGGTTTCAGTTTTATTTCAAAGGAAACTGCCTTATGATTAGACCTAACAAGTGATAAAGATATACAAGGGACAGTGCAAGATGCTGCCATACTATTGAGGACAAGATCCAAGATGCTATTCTCTGCAGTGGGTACTTTGACTAATTTTTCCAGGGCATTTATATTGACAAAATCCAATAATCTCTGTGCTTGTGTACTAGTGGTGGTGTAGGTTTCCCAGTCTATAGCTGGACAGTTAAGATCACCTAGGAAAATGGTATTGTGTTTAATACTGAATGATCCTAGTTCCTGTAGATAGATGGTGTTGCTTTCCATGTGACATACAGGGAGTTCTACAGCTAGTTAATATATTTTATATGACCTTTCTGATGGTTATTTGGACATGTAGTAACTCTAGATCATCATGGTGCTTTACTAGCCTTGCTGTGAATCTGTTTTGGATGAAGAATGATAGACAGGAAAAAGGCAAGAGGAAATGAGGGTTTCCAGCAAAGAGGCGGATGGATTGTTTGAGAAAAGACTTGTGACAGTCAAGTATGAATGTCGAAGAAGGTAGAAGAGTGGCACTGAAGAGAGAGAGAGAGAGAGAAAGAGAGATGGTGACAGTTTCCATGAAAGCCCGACCTCATGAACAAAATGAGAAAAAAGGGGTTGATGATGATGATGATGAAACGTATAGCATAGGTATTTGCCAAGAACTTCTCTGACAGTTATATCCTCTTTGTCATGCACTATTGTTGAACCAGACTGCTCAACACTTATCTGTCCAGTCATTACTGAAGAGTAGGCAAAGGAGGTGTTTCATATTATAAGGCCTAAGTACATTTGGTCCTGATGAGATTAACGGACCTTTATGTCCAAGGTTAAGGGCAGTTTGAGACCCTACATATTCCAGGAAGCTTTACAACATGGTCATGTTCCTCAGATATGGAAAAATATTTTACCAGTATTTAAGGGTAGAGATGCAAGTAGCCCAAATAATTGCAGACCTATAACTCTAACAAGCATAGTTGGTAAATGCTTTTAAAGTATACCTTTAAGGGTTTTAACAGTATCAGATGGGCAAACCTTGGACATGAATCATAACATCTGTAGCAAAAATCATCTTGCTTTACTAACTTGTGAAGTTTTTACACCCCAGTACTAGAGGCTTTAGATCAAAAGTTACAAATTGATGATATCTTCTTAAGTATAGCTAAAGCTTTTGAGTCCATTCTTTACTGTCCTGTATTAAATACAGTGACCTGCTGGGAGATAGTGTCTATATTAATTGATCGAACATTTAGTTAATCGAACAACTAAACATCGATCACTAATAATCGAACACACAAAATAATGAACGGCAGTTTCCACTCAGGGAAACAAGTCATTTGGCTGTTGCACGGAGTTTGCCCTTTCTTCAATGTGGAGCGATCTTGGAGTTGGTATATTTAGTTAGGGGGTGTGTGGTGGCGAAGCCCCCCACTTCATTTGTGTTTTTTTGTTTTGTTTTCTTCGTTTGGTAATGGCATTGTTTCCCCGAGTGGGAACTGCCGTTCAATATTTTGTGTGTGTGATTATTAGTGATAGATGTTTAGTTATTCATTTAACTAAACATTCAATCATCTGATATAGAAGTGGAGATAAAGTCCTTTGTAGTAAAGTGAGGGACATTGTTTCATGACTGGGGAAACTATTTCTGGCTCTTTTACTATGTCTTGGAGAGTCCTCACAGTGGTCTACCTTCGGTTCTTATTTGTTAAATGCTTTTATGATAGCTTTACAGGCATCTTAAGCAATGGGATTGTAAACATTTACAGACTATGTTAAAGCTGCTGTTCTGGCTTGTTCTGTTTAGGAACAATATAGTTTACAAAATTATGTAGATTATTTAAATGGAAAGACACTAACAATATAATAGCAGAAAGTGCAAAATAGTGCATTTGGGGAATTTCAGTTTGTGCTATCTGCTATAATGTCAACAATGAATTGCCACTTACCTATACTTCATTTAAGAGTCTTAGCATTAATAATTGATAACTAACAAAACTGTAGCAATAATACTAAAATAATAGAAGGTCATCTTGTATAATTAGGACTATACTAAGAACTGTTACCTCTAGGCATAAAGAAGTATTAGCACCATTGTATAAACCCTTGGTAAGGCCATAGGTGATTACTCGGCTAATGACCCCAGGGGGTCTTTATTAGTCTAGCCATGTTTCCTTAGTTGAGAATCAAACCTTGTGTCATGTATCTGTGAGGTAAACACTGTAACCATTATGCAACCCCCCAAATCCCACTATTAAAGTTTATAGGTTCATAGCTAAGTACTAGGCTATCCATCGACAGACTATTACAAACCTAGTCAATAACCAGAGATAAGAATCAAACCATGCATCTTTTATCTGCATGGTAAATACCTTGATCATTATACCAGCTACACAGATAGTGTACTGATCTTGCTTTTGTTCATAAACAAAAGCTGATGTAAAGAAACTGGAACATATTCAACGATATTATACAAGACAAATTACTGAAGTTAAACATCTGTGCTTCAGTGAAGCACAAAAGAAATTAAAGCTGTTCGCTACTGTTGACTACTTTGTTTGTGACTTAATCTTTGTATTCAAAAGCTTAGAGAATGAGATATTTCAGGTAACTTTTGGCCATAGTCTCCCAGATAGC
The DNA here is from genome assembly GCF_019279795.1 of Protopterus annectens. Taxonomy (NCBI): domain Eukaryota; kingdom Metazoa; phylum Chordata; order Ceratodontiformes; family Protopteridae; genus Protopterus; species Protopterus annectens. The sequence continues at coordinate 480,662,159 of NC_056727.1, forward strand.
ATTCTAGGTACTTGGAATAGGGCATTGATAATTTTAGTACTAACATAAAGTGCAGTTTATTTCAGGTTAGGGTAGCAAATCTATGAAATAACATTCCAGTTCAAATTGGCAATCTAATTATATAAAGAAATTTAAAATGGGTATTGATATTTTTTTTTGGTTGAGGCCCTCCTGCCTTGGGCATGGTCTACTGGAAAAGTGCTTTCATATGGTCTTAATTAAAGCCTTGACCTCATACTCAACATTGTAACATTGTGACTGGCTTGTTGAATACTGTAACTGATGTCTAAAACCCTGACATATTACATTGTTGATGTATTTCAAATCAAAATGGAAACTTCAAAAGTACAGCATATATGTGTTGCATACTGGTAATATCCACAGAGAAATCCTAAAGGAAAATACAATTTCAGGTGCCCTGCATTTAAATGTTTTAACTGGTTTAGTCTGATTTGTGGAATTAGAATGCTTTCATGTATTTATTATGATGCATAGATTCATAGGTGTGTACTACTAGGTTAATGTCCCTGGAGCCTTTACAAGCCTGGCCCATAGAAGTGCCCTGGCATCGTGCCACCCGACGTTAGTTCCCCGTGCCTCTATCAAGTAGAGCCACTGGAGTGATCCCCAGGGTGAACTTTCTATTTCCCATCCACTTATCAAGGTCTCTCTTGAAGAGGGCCAGTGAGGTGTACTCTGCTTGACATATATGGGAAGTCTGTTCCAGAGCATGGGCAGTCTCTGGGTTATGAACCTGTCCCTCCAGCATGTTCTGTTGATTGTGGTAATGAGGTTGAGGTCTCTGGAGCTCTGGTGCAGAGGGATTGGGAATTCTTTAGATGTAGCATTTTTAACATAGCTGGGTCAGAGATGGCTTTGTAAGTCAAGCAGAGATCTCTTAGTAGACAATATGAGTTTGAGTCTGTCCATGTAGGTCATGTGTTTAAGGCCTAAGATTCTCTTCATGAGGTACTTTTGTGGCCTTTCCAACTGTTGCATGTGTCTTATGAGGTACATGCCAAATGGGGCAATGTACTCAATGATTGGTCTAATGAGGGAAGAGTAGAGAGAGAGAGAGAGATGATGACCTCTTTCTTCCTGGATGCAAAACCCTTGGTAATGAGATGTGCCATGTAGAAGGACTTTCTGACCACAGTGGCAATGTGGTGGTAGAAGGAGAGGTTGCTGTCAACCTGTGTCCCCAGATCTCTTATAACACCTTCAGTGTTCAGTGGTCTCCCATCGATGTGGTAGTTAGCAGGAACTGAGTTTTTCCTAAAGGGGATAATGATGCATTTTTTGGCATTAAGCTTAAGGCCATTGTTTTGACACCAGTCATTGGTCTCAGTGAGGCCTTTCTGTAGGATGTCTGCATCACTTGGGGAGTTAATAATGGCTCCCAGCTTGCATTCATCTGCAAACATGGTCAGCTAGAGTCCCTCCGTGTTGACCTGGACTTCTGAGAAGTAGATGCCAAACAGGGGAGGACCCAGGACTGATCCCTGTGGGACTCCACTTGTGACTGGTCGGCAGTCTGACTTGGAGTCCGCTACTTTCACACTGTGGGTTCTATCCGTAAGCCAGTTTGCAACCCACCTAGTGATATAGAGGTTGATTATAACTAGTGGTCTGCAGGCCTTCTCCCCTGGAAAAGTGGCTCCCCAGTAAGTAATAGATTACGCTAAAGATTCTCCATATTCAACAATGAAATGACTGTGCCAAAATTGGTCACAGGAAAAGGACCAGATGTCAGAAAGATCTGAAGGAAAAAAAAATCGTAAGGGTTAACAAAATGATTTCAAACAGTTAAAATCCATGGGAGGTGAGGGGAATATTTCTTCTGGAAACATCTTCTACAATGACAAATTGAGTCAGAAACATTTATTTAATATGTGTCCCTACTGTAACACCACTATATTTGCACAATTTACTGCTCAGACTATATCACGCATTATTACAGAGTGTAAGTTGTTAATCTGTCATGCAGACTTGGGTTTATCTCTTCAGTCTCTAGTCTCTACTTCCTCACCAGGAGATCCCAAGCAGTCTCAGCAGACAGTGCTCCAAGGTTACCTTATTGATGTTTTCATTTTTTTTTTTTGTTGTTGTTTTATTTTGTTTTTAACATTTCTGTAAATGAAGTGCTTTCAACAGCTCTCTTATGTTGCACACTTGTTTTTTTTAATATTTGAACCAAATTTTTGTAATCCATTGTACAGCACACATTTTGGTTACACTTGTTACTTTTTTGCAACTGAAATGGCTTTATTGCCTTTGATATACTGTGCATAACTCTATCAGGTCTTAGTAACTAAATTACTTTCAGATTTCTTCAAGAGAAATCTTGATGAGTGGATGGGTAACAGAAAGTTCACTCCAGGGCTCATTTGAGTTGCACTACTGGATATGGGCACTGTGAACTAACATCGGGTGGCACGTTGCCTGGGCAATTTTATTGGGGGCTAGGCTTGTAAAGGCACCAGGGCCATTAGCCTAGTACACACCTATGAACTCCATTATGGAGGTTAAGTTATTCTCTCAAACTGTACATTTCAATAAAGTGAGTGGAATTTCTAACACATTGCACTCTGTTAACTTTGGACGCTCTAAATTGGCCCTAGGTGTGAGTGTGTGTGCCTTATGTGGAAGGTTGGGCGCCGGGCTGGCAACTCGACACCGTAAAACTCCACTGCCAATCATGAGCGGACAGATGATCCGTTGTGGCGACCCCTAACCTAAAAAAGCCGAAAGAAGAAGCACTCTGTTAACTTTTAGAGTTAAAACTGTTAATTTTTATTTATTTTATTTATTTATTTTACATTTGTTGTCCGAGCTAGTCTAACTGGATATATGTCCATCTTCAGTAGAGGCCCGGGGAGATAAGCTCCACATAAACAAAAATATTAGCAACTTCAGGTACACACAAATAAAAATATTAGCAACTTCAAGTACAGTACTAATTTAAGGTGAAGAATACAATTGTTGTATAGCAGCATAGCAATTATAAAGTAGCACATAATAAGAAAGAGAAATGAAAACACACTAACAAATATAGCAACTTCAGGTACAGTAGTATTTTACAGTGTGAAATCCAATTGATTATATAGTAGCATAGCAACTTTAAAGTAACATATAATAAGAAGACAGGTAAAGAAGTTCTTTATAGGTATATATAGGTGAAAACATGTTCATACAGTAAAATGCATGCTATACCAGTTCATACACTGTAGTGGATCCTATATAAGTGTAAGCTGTTAAAGACTTTAGTTATCTTAGCTGGGTCTACTCTCTGAGGCTAATGAAAGAATTGGATTAAATAGCAAATGGTTATATAGATAGATTCTATTAGTCCGGGTTACTACATGGGCAATAACCAGTGTTTTTTAAGGTATTCTCTAAGTTGCTTTTTGAGTAGTTGCACTGAGGAAAGAGATGAGAGTTCTCTGAGAAGCAGATTCCAGGATTTACCCACAGTGTTGGAGAACAGTGAATCCCCAGCCTTATTTTTGCATTTAACTGTAGATACTAGTACTTTATTGGCTGAGTGAAGGGTTGTCAAATTGTTGTAGGGGGTTAGAAGGCCAGTAAGTATTGGAGTATTTTTAGGAAGATAGAGGATCTTGTGGGCAATAATAAGTTGGTGAAACTGAAGTTGATTATGTAGTTCCAGTCAACGTAGTTGCTTTAGGTTTTGACAGTGGTGAGTTCTAAATGAGGAACTAGTAGCAAATCTGGCAATGTTGTTGTAGGAGGTAGCTAGTTTGTTAAGGTTGTTTTTTGATAGGTTGGTATAAATGGGAGAGGCACAGAGGAGATTAGAAATTAGATGGGTATGAGCAATAGTTGTTCTAGCTGCTGGAATAAGGAAGGGTTTAATCCCGTAGAGGGAGCCTAGTTTTCTGTTAACTGATTTTATTGTTGTGTTAATATGTGTGTCAAAGTTAAGATTATGGTCTTAATCATAGACACAACTGCTTTAGACACATCTGCTTATTACAAAAGTGCAGAAGTATTTTTATTGTGAATTCATAAATAAGCACTCTGATTACTTCTTGTTTAAATCTTTAACAAAATGAACACAAAACCTATAATTATTAATTGTGTCTATTTGAAATGTAACACTATGTCTGGAATGATCTATGCAATCCTCTTCAACCTGTAAGACTTAGCTGTAGGCTAAGTTCTGCTTGGCATCAAATATTTTCCCAGACTACACCTCCTCCTTTCCTCCCACAATGCTCAGTGATTCTCAATTTACTCCATTTTTCCTTTGCCACTTGAAAGTTAGTTCTAGACATAGCCTCGGCCTCTTTAGAGTTTGATTTTGGCACTTTGTTGGCTTATACTCTTTGTGTTTTGGATTCTACCAGAAAGCTACTTCACAGAGGTCACATCTTTTATTTTATTTTATTTTTTTAATCTTTTTCTCAGCGATTTTTTTTTTTTTTTTTTTTTTTTGAAATTTAATCAGGCTGGCTGTTTACTCCCTTGAGTCGTGTTTTTTGTCTGCCATTCTCCATCCTTCTAGTATAATTTGTTTAGTTGTGCTCAGAATTTCTCTTTTGTCTGGCAGCTTCGAGAACTTGATATTGGAGATGTTCAAACATAGATCACACTAACAGTAGCCTAAATTAAATGAATTCTACCCCCTGCAACCTGACAGCTTCACAGAACTCTGGGTACTTTCCCCATTCTCCAACTGCCACAAGTTCATTCAGAGCTCCATAAAAGGCAGTTGGAGTGCAAAAAGTTTCAGTGTTTTTTGCAGCATAAGTGTGCGCTCCTTTGGTGGGTCCTGAGGACCTGTCAGTCAGTTAGTGATCTTCATAAGTTGGGTAGATAACTTCCCACTGGGGAAAGCCTTCCACTATTTAATATTTTTAGAAAAAATGTTTTTTTCCTGTGAAAATGTTATTGTTTCACTAGGAAAAAGAATGTTTTGAGTCTGTCATCACTTTTCTAGGGAGTTCCCATGTTTATGCGTTTGTGAACTATTTGTGAGGAAGTGTTATTTTTGACAAAATTTTCATTACTGTTGAAAAATTTGTGTTTGAGGCCAGATACTTTCCTTGTAGGGGACAGTCAGTGGTTTACTTATTCCAAAACCACTTGTTCTGTGTCTTACACTTTAACAACTCATCCAGGCTCTGCTAGCTGCCTTCAGAGTCTCTTCCTCAGCTTACCTATGGAGCTTTACCTTTGGTCTCTGTGGTAGTACCTTCCCCCACAGACAAAAAGAAGAGTTGTTAACAAGTCTTTGGTTTTCAGGCTGACTCTTAATCTGTCACAGCTGCTGGTCTGTGACTCTGTTGTGACTGCTTGTTGTCCATCAGACTTCTTACCTTTTCCTCCAGTTCTCTTGGTGTAGCCTTTTCAGCTACCAAAGACTGAGAGAGTGCAACATCCTCTGCAGCTGTAGGGATGCCCTTGTTGAGCAAGGGAGAGAGACTTTTGTCAGTGCTAGGGGGAAGGGATAGGTGAAGAGTCTGCACCTGGCCAGGAAGGGAATGCTAAAGCTGGGGACAGTATGCCTAATAAGAGTTTGGCTTTTGTCAGTGAGCAGTCTCAACAAGGGAGGAAAAACTTCTAATATCATTTTTCTTTTTCTATGGACCAGGAAGACTTACTAGGATTTGCCAAGGAGCTTAGTTACTGTTTTTTCCTTGCCAACTGTTTCTTCAGTTTCTGACATAGACTTTCAGTCAAAGAGCAGACATTGTAGGGGAATAGTTATATTTCAGGAAATTTGTCTCAGTCTGAGTTATCTGATTCCGTATAAAATATTTTCAGCAGCTATTCCTGCTGAAGTGATTTCTTTTACTGACAGTCTAAGATGAAAGAAATTTTTTGCGAGACCAGAATGAGATTCACATGGCAGAGAAAATGTATTATGATTTGTTACAGTTAAAGATGCCTAAAACTATGGCTATTCCCTCAGTCTTGCCTGTTTCAGAGAAAGTTTTTTTTTCAGTTTCTAACTTATCTGACAAGTCAGTCTCCTGCTCTCACAAAGTCTGACAGGTTATATAAGGTATTCCAATACACAAATACCTCTTTTCTAATCCTGAAACAAACCCATCAGTTATTTCTCTATCCAAGCCTGCTTCTGCAAAAGGAGTTACTGCAGCTAATCTCATTGCCCCTGATAAGGATGGGAAAGCAATGGAAATGTTGGGGAAGAAAATGTATTCTGCTAGTACTTTTCACTTATAGAATTGTAGACTGTTGAAATCATATATTAAAGTTCATCATATTGATCATTGCTGCAGTAGCCTTAGCTATATATGGGTTATATCCTGCCTAGAATATAACAGCCATCTAGCCTCCAAAGCTTCAAGGCACCTTCCATGCAAACCATCAGCCAGCTCGAGCTGAGCAGACTAAAAATACAAGTTTGGGCACCAAGCCCTTCAGAGCTTTCCTGCCATTGAAGAGAGTGCTGCTGTAAAGGCTTTTGAAGATTGACAGTTGGCATGTGGTGTTCCTTTGCCGAGTAGACAAGTTCCCTTTGGGGATAAACTTTTCACGTAAAAAAATGTTCTTTTATTGTATTTTCTGTTTAGGAAAGTTATTTTTAAGCTACAAGTTTGTGTTTTAATGGACTGTCACAAAAGTTAACTGCACTTTTAAAACTTTTTCCTGTTAGTTACAAATAGTATAAAGTAATTGAAAAACATTTTTCCTATGGAAATTTTAGTTTATTTTACTTTCTGTGCTGACAAAATGTTTTAAAGTTATTTTTATTTGTTTTTGTGTGAAAAAGTGACTTTTAATTACTTCACATTTTTACCAGATTGTGCTGCTTGTTTTCCACTGGAAAGTGGCACCATTTTCAGCTTGACCATGGAACAAACTACTCATCCCATGATCATTCCTTCCTACAGCCACAAAAATAAAAAAATTAAACAAACAGCATTTGCCATGACAGCAATCTATCAATTTACCTCATCTGCAGGTGGGTGACTCTGCTGTGAAAAAAGCTGGTTCCTCAGACCTGGATCCTGCTGGTGTGGATGGGGTTAGCCACATCCTTTACAGTTATTGGGGCCCCTTAGTAGGCACTTGTGTCAGTGTTGAGAGCAGAGACAGGGAAGGTGCCCTTGCTTAACCAGAATGTTGTGCCCATCCCTGGGGAAGCTGTTGCTGCCATTAGTAATGCCGGTGGCCCCATTTTCCAGTCAAAAAGAAACAGAAAACTAAACATGTATTTACTCCTCCTCAGATTTCCTTAAGAGTAGTTTACTGTTTAATTCAGTCTATCGCTTCTTCTTATAATGTGGTTTCTGGTAAAAGAAAGAATACCTGTTTTCCTGAAAATGTTCAAGACTCTGAATCTGGACAGAAAGATGAAGGGACAAATAAATGGTTTTCTTCTCAGTTTTCCTGATTCAGACTCAGAGGAGAGTCCAGTTTCTGATTCTCACTGTGGGGAGTTTCTTTTTCACTAAGATTTTTTTTATAATGTGTTGGTATTTTCAGTGGGAGAACACTGAGTTTTCTCAGTCCCTCAGGAAATACTGTGAGCTGTTACAGAAGGAATTTCCAGAACCTTCACCCATTCCCCCATTGTTGTTAGCTCTGGAGGGTGTGTGTGTGTGTGTGTGTGTGTGTGTGTGTGTGTGTGTGTGTGTGTGTGTGTGTGTGTGTGTGTGTGTGTGTGTGTCTGTGTCTGTGTCTGTATGTCACTTCTTGTAGTTTTACTGATGGTCAGCCTGCTTTCTCTAAAACGGCTGATGAAGTGTACAATGTTCCTTAATTTTGTAAAAATGTTATTCACTCTTCCCAAACCTGACTCAGCAGCTATAACTTTAGTTAATTCTACCGCTTCTAAACATCTGGTTAATTCCATTCCTATTCTTTCTAACAAGAATGGGAAGATTATTGAATATGGAGGGTGTATGCTCCTACAACTCTGATTTTCAGAAGTTTGAATTGTCAGGCTCGTATATTAAAGTTTATTCTGATAATTTGTTGAAGTCTGAAGAATGCTTTTCTGCAGTTACTTCTCATGAGGAAAAATGTGCTATAAGTAATTTAGTTTCTTACACTGTACATGTTGCTACTCATTGTTTATAGTATGTGTATGAATTAGTTGATACTTATTCCAGGGCTATAGCCACTGGTACTGTTATGAAGAGAGTTCCTAGCTGCATTCTTAGGACCTCCCACATGATGTGGAAAATGAGATTTTAAGTTCTTTACACAGAGATTTAGTTTTTGGTTCCTCTGCTGTAGAAGTTATCAAAAAGTGATGAAAGGGGTAAATTGATACAGGGAATCTCTTAAGATTTTTCAGTCCCCCTTTCCCAAATTTTCTAAGAGATTCTGTAACCCCTCATCCGGTTTTGGCAAAAAAACAAAATAAACAGTCTCAGCAAAATGCTGGTAAATGGATGTTTAAGAAGAAATGGCAGGAGAGTTCCAAAGGTAATTCAAGAGTTCACCTAAACCAAGCACAGACCAACAAGTCAGATTGGCTATTCAAGGGACTTTGTCCCTTCCCCCCCGTCAGTTCCTGAGTCTGACTGTCAACTTTTCTCTCTGGCAACAGACAGTTTTAGGCAAATGAGTTCTGAAGATGGCAAAGAGAGGAAATCCCTTCTTTTCAGGTGGTAATTCCACATCCACAAAACCAAACTGTTATTTCCCCATCCTTCAATACGTGCTGTCCCTGAGAGTGCTAAAAACCAGTTCCTCCTTCCTTGGCTGAGAAAGTTTTTTTTTCAAGGATATTTTTAGTGTCAGAGAGAAAATGCTTGGAGACCAGTTCTGAATCTTTCTTTCCTAAACCTGTTTGTGATAGTGCCCAAGTTCAAATGCTCTCTTCACAACCTGTTAACTCTTCTTCCTTATTCAAGTTTCCTGATAACACTAGATTTAAAAGATGCTTATCATATTGCTATTCATCCACACTATAAGTGCACTGGCCAAACATATGTTGGAATGTGGCTGTACACATAGTTTTAGTTTTATGGTAGTGGAGATTGTTAAGAGTTTACGTCAAGGTGACTTTAGGAATCAAACTGAGAGAAAAGAGTTATGGTGGATAATTAATTTGCAGGCAGATAAATTTCCCTGGTTGAATGAAAGGGTCTCTTTAAAGCCCGTTTTAAAATCTAGGGCTTTCCCACATTATTATGAGTTGGAGTTCTTTAATGTAATTGGGTTTTAATCGAGTTTTAACAATGTATGTTACTTCATTGGTTGAGCTACATTTGAATTTTGTTACAAATAATGTCTGTGTTTGAGTTTTACTATATGGTCTGAAGAAGAACCTCTTGGTGTGAAAGTGCTTACCTGACTCAAACGCTTTTTCTTTTACATCTGCCATGTTTCTGTGTCAAAGTTGGTGTCTTCATTTACATTAGCAACAAACATACCTTTGGGTTGGTTAAACAGGATAATACCTTGTAGCTCATCTACGTGCAAGTCACCATAGATAAGGTCCCTCATCATATTATGGCTAGATACATAGATACAAGTCACTATCTATGCCTCTAGAGTCCCACAAGTCTTACTTTACCCTACTAGAGAAGCTTACATCCAAACAAACACTATATTCATGGGTGTCTTTAATTATTCCTCTATAGACTGAGAAATGCGCACTGCCTCAAATTCACAGGCACAATGTTTCCTAGATTTAATACCCTGGAATTGATAGTATACGCTCCAACCAGAGGATCAAACATACTGCATCTGGTATTCCCCAGCATGGGAGAGTGATGAATCTCCGCCACCAACTCAGTGTGTCATGTCTTCACTAGTGAGTTCAGATGACAAAGCTGTCTCCTTTGAAGTAAAAATCGACCCAAACATCTCATCTAAACCCTGTAAGAGTTAGGAAATATTCTAGGACATAATGCATCCTATTAAGAGACAGTTTGTGAAAATTCAAGGCTTCCCCCTAACCCCGAGACCACAGCTACCTATGCAGAATTATTCACAGGAGTCCCTATACAAAAATGTGAGTAGCTGCTGTACCTACCAGGAATAAACCCAAAACAACCACTAAAAACAAACCCCACTGGCAGAATCTTCACCTAAACAGGATATATAGTAAATGAAGAAAATTAGGAAGAGCAACTCACTTAAAGACAAGTGCTCTCTTACACATATAAACAAGAAACTAAGAGGTCAGATTAAGTCCAAAAAGACCAGCTATGAGATCAGGAGAGCCTCACAGGCTAAGGATAATCCTAAGGCCTTCTTCAGCTATGTCTGGAACCTTAAAGGAAGCACACAGCAGCATACCTCTCAACTCTACAGAATTTCACAGAATGTCCAGATTTTTGCCTCATATTTTTGGTCGGTTTCTCATGAAATTGTGGTTTTCTGGCAAATCATTAAAATGACAGACATTTGAGTTTAAGGCTTCACACCCTTCAGAAAATTCATGGTAGTGCAAAAGCTATAATTCTATCAACTTTCTAAGTTTGTAAGAACAATATTTAAAGAGTCCCTATTTTGGGTCTTAGTCCCTCCATTATTTATGGCTTTGTCCAGATTTCCTTCTCTAAGAGGTTGAGAGGTATGCACGGCAGTGTGCTGAACTGGTGGCGAATGGTACTAGCTTCACTGATCAGGGTGACATAGCAAATATACTAGCTGATAAATTTAGCTCAAACCCTCCCCACTCCCCCCAGCTCCACTAGGTGAAATCCCCTCCAACATACCTCCCCTCAACTATTAGCAGGGACCAGGTGCTGGCAGCACTCACTGCAGTCAGGAACACTGCCTCTGTGGGTACTGAAAACATCCCCAGTTGCCTCCTGAAGAGTGCATGCCATGACCTGTCAGGACCACTTCAGGCACTCTTTAACTACAGCCTTGAAACAGGCTATGTTCCAAGTGAATGTAGGACCACAACATTCATTCCCATCCATAAGGGTGGACCATCAACCATCCCAGGGAACTACAGACTCATCAGCCTAAATAGTCTAATATGTAAAGCCATGGAATGAATTATCATGGAAATGATACACAGGGGCATTGGCAGCTTGCAGACGCTAGACCCATCACATTTTGGTTTTGTTAAGGGAAGGATGTGCCTACTTAACCTGGTTAACTTCTTTGAGAGGGTCATCAAGGCATTGTATGAGTGTAACACAGTGTATACTACTTATCTTGACTTGGGCAAGGCATTGATACAATACCCCGCCCAGGCATTGTTGTCAAGCTCTCTGTGCTAGGCATTAATACTTACATAACTTGTTGGATTGCCGGTTGGCTCACAGACAGGACCCAAGAAGTCAAGATTAGTGAGACAACCTCTACCAATAGACCAGTCACTAGCAGAGTGCTCCAGGGTTCTGTTCACGTCCCGCCCATTTGGCATCTACTTCTTGGAAGTCAAGGCTAATGTTCAAGGCCTCTGGCTCACCAAGTTCACAGATTACTGTAAGTTGTGAGATGTTATAGATTCTCCCAAAACACCAACATCTTGCAAGAGGGTTTAACACAGACAAATAAGTGCTGCCAAAGTCATGCCCTAAAACTCAATGCTAAAAATGCATTATAATGCCTCTTGGGAAACTAACAACCCAAGTTAATTATGCCATCAATAAAACACTCATAACAGTCGACCCACTAGTAAGGGATCTGGGAACATGTATAGACAGCAATCTGACCTTTGATCAACACGTAGCTAAAATAATAAGAAAATCATTCTGTCACCCAGCTTACAGGTATGTATACGGCATCCAGGTCCAAGGAAGTTATAGTACCACCTTGCTCAGCCTATCACTGAATACAGTGCCCCCTTTGGTATGTATCTAAATAGACACTTGCAACAGTTGGAACACCCACAAAGGTTTCTCACCAAGAGAATTCATGGCATAAATACCCTGTCCTACACTGATTGCTTAAAGGTTCTGTCTCTGTACTCAGTCTACTACAAGCTGCTGAGAGGGATCTTTGACTGGCTTTCAGAGCTTCTTTAGACCAAGCCTTGATGGATCTGTTGCACATGCATAAAACAGCACTAGATCCGGGGAGCTGAACTTTGCTTGTGACATAAACAAAACTTGCTGGACAGATTTGTGTACCAAAGGATCTCCACACTATGGAATAGGCTCCACTTCCCTGTAAAACAGAGTTCATCTCTGACCCTATTCAAATGAAACCTTGACAATTGGATGGGAAATCATAAATTTACCCTCGGTCTAGCCCCCATGTCCCTTATGGACAGATGAAGTCGGTAAGAAAAGTTTTATCCTAACTGACACCCCCCCCACACACACACACAAATCAGGGGTGTAGCCAGGATTTTCAAATTTGTACTCACAACTCCCAGACTGCTGCCCCCTCAACAAGCCACACCCACATTAACACTGCTGACCAAGCCACGCCCCCTTTATATTGCTGATCTCTGAACAGATCACTTGGAAGTATATGCCAGGATAGTAATTACACAATGCATGAACATTTTCATTCCAAAGGTACATCTTCCGTAAGTCAAAAAACAAAATACCTTTCCATTTACACTAGGACACATCAGTTTACCCCCCCCCCCAAGATTACTCTTCTTCCCCTTGCAGCCCCTAACCCCTGTAGTGGCTCATAACACCTCCAGTGATGCTGCTGACTAAAGGATTGTCAGGGTCTAGGCATCACATGCTCCTCAGTGTTGTGGTCTGTAGGTACAACATATAGTGCTCTCCCTAGGTAACATCCAAGCTATGAGCCACAACTACCTCCCTTTCACCAGCATGGGTCACCTGGCAATGCATGATCACTCCTATGGCCTACAGTCACACTAAGCCTTTTGGAATGGTAAACCTTACATTCCCAACAGCAAATACATTTTAGCTGGGCTAAGTCATACTGCCACTGACAATTAATGAAGATGTGTACCCATGGGGAGTCAATCAAGCAAAAAGTAAAGCAGTTGAAATTTACATCCTTACTACCCTGCTTACATTCTGCAAATCTCAAGCCTTTGCTGAAAGGAAATTGGTTAAAGCAAGAAAATTACCCTAGGCTCCAGAACTGGTGGGACTGTTTACTGTCACATGCTCTAGGCACTTGTTTGGAGCTTTTTCTAGTCTTATGATCCAGTGATAGTCTGAACAAAATTATTGAAAAGAAAAGAAATTCAAGGAAGAAATACCATGGCCAATATTAGGAACTACAATACCCAGAAGGGTATGAAACCCCTCAAACTAAATAAGCAACTCAGAAATCTTATCAAGCCCACCAAAGCCAGATTTGAGGCAGAAATATCCTCAAAGATAAAAGATAATGACAAGGTCTTCATCAGCTTTGTTCACAACCTCAAAGGTAACATGACAGCGTGCTGAACAAATTGTAAATGGAACCACTTAAAAGGAATCAGAGGATATAGCAAACCTGCTGGCTGATAAATCTAATTCCAGTTTCACCCCTTCTTCCCCTCATTACCTTTCAGAAGACACCCTCGATCATAAATCCTTTGGCTATCACTAGCAAACAAGTCTTCAATGCACTCTCCAAGTCAAAGAATACTACCTCAATAGGCCCTGATAATATCCTGGGATACCTCTTGGATAGCATGAAACATGAGGTATCAAGCACTCTAAAATCACTGTTCAACATTAGCCTAGTAGTTTGCTTCATACTTAGTGGATGGAGGACTGCAGTAGTTAATCCTCAGCACAAGGTTTAGCCTTCTACTGACTTGGATAATCACAGACCATAAGTCTGACTGGTCTTGTACGTAAACGCATGGAAAGAATTATCATAGATATTTTAAATAAAGACACAAGGTACCCATTTTCTTATTTACTTCTACAATTATTACAGATACTGAAATAAAATAGCACAAGCACCGATAGCAATTTGCTAAATACATTCTCACAATGAAAACAGACTCAGCATGAGCAGTAAACTTCTCTGCCCTTGAAACTCACATTCATTGAAATGGCATGAAAACCCACATTAAAAGAAAATGCATCTGAGAGTGAAGGATTAAGTTTACCTTTGAGCTGTTTTCAAACCATAGGCTCCTTGCACACATTTATAGGGCCATGCACACATGCATGTGTTCTTTGATTCGCCCTCATGATAAATTATATTCCTTATATAATACATCACAATTTGTTAGAATGGTGTTTTAAATTTGTATTTATGAACATTTTTCTAGAAAGCAATGAAACAAAATGTATGAAATAATGATAAAGCTACACATTTCAGAAAATTTTGACCATAAAATGCCACTCAAACTTCTATCATTATATTCTGCCAATATTACTCAAAAAGCACAATCTTTTCAGAAGTAAATGTCATCCAGATAATTCTACCTTAAAGAGATCTGTAACTAAGAAAAGAGGTTGCTACTAGCAAACAACATTACATTTCAAGGTTTCATCTACAAATTCAGTGCCTGCTGCCTTTGAAGAATAAATTGTCTGTTACATTAAAATGGTAAGCTGGTAATATTGCAATAGGGAATGACTGACAATCCAACAAGTTACTAGGCATCTTATACAAAGGAGGACACACTCAGGAGTGTAGAACCCCTATACCTCCTTAAAATGCACCAAATAATCCACAGTTAAAATGGCACTGCAATATCAGCACTTCATCTACATGGTGTGGGAGTAAAACCCACAGCCTTCTGCACCAAAGGCAATTATGCTGCTAACCCTGCTTTCAAATTCTACAACACAAACAGTGACTGCCATTTGATAAAACAGTTAACCACCAAAATTCGCTGTATACCACTGAAGAGACAATAACTGAATTAGCATAAAAAGTTTTAATCTCCGCTTTCGTAAAACACTTCATCAGAATGATAAAAACACAGTGCCGCACTCTATTTAAACCTAAAATGTGAAATCAATTACTACTCAATTACAGTCAATTAAATGTAATTAACAATAAAAACATTTTTTAACCATTTATCTTCCTACTTTCTAAAAAACACTTAATATTTATGCGTTCATTCAGACCTGGTAAAACATCTGCCAATTCACTTGTGAAAACTTTTTTTTAAACAAAACAGTTAGTTGCACACTGAAAACAGACTTAGCATGAGCAACAGTAAATTTATCTTCCCTTGAAACTCACAATTCCATGAAAATGAAATAAAACTCAGTCCCTTGAAAATGCACTGAAACTCATAACGCCCTGAAAATGTACTAAAACTCAAACTCACAATTCCATCGGCAGTCTGGTAATCAGGCTCTTGTCTCCACTGACGCTCACAGTTCCTTCAGCAGTCTGGTAGTTGGTATGGCGAATTCAGGCTCTGTCTCCTGTAACCAAGTTACAGGGTCAAGCCTGATCAAATTAATTAACTAACTTGCCCTCCCCCTTAACTAGGGCATTCCACACCATACCTTCATACCTCTCAACCTCTTAGCATAAGAAACCTGGACAAAGCCTAAAATAGGAACAGATTTTAAATATTGCTCTTGCAGACTTAGAAAGTTGCTAGAATAACAGCATTTGTCTTAGCATGCATTTTCTAAAGAAAACAAAGTCAAACTGAAATGTATGGCATTTATATCAATCCTCAATGATTTACAAAAAAAACACAAATATTGAGGAATAGGCCAAAAATATAAGGCAAAAATCAGGGCATTCTGCAAAAAATCTGGACAGTTGAGAAGTACGCATATTTCTCACTCTCTTTGTGCAAGAAATCTGGACAAAGCCTGAAATAATGGAGATACAATAGCTCAAAATATGGATGTCAAAAGATTTTAATACTCTTAACATATACTGGAAGAATCACGCAGATAAAAATAAGCAAAAAGGTTTATTTTACATGCATGGAGACATGCTACAAAGTACATGGTATGTCAGCAGTCTAATTTCTGTACACTTCACATGGGTTTTTATACCCTTCTCAGCATGTACACAGTAACTGGTTACCAGACAAGGAATTTCAGTCAAGGCTATAAATTCACATACTGGAGCCTTAGATGGTCAGAGGTCAGTCACAAGATAAGCTTGTGCCTGGACCAAGGTAACATCTGTGCATTCCTCTTTGGTCAGCAAATTCTTTACAAGAAAAACAGCTTATTTTAACTTGCTTATTTGCTTGCAATGCAATTTCACATTTTAACCCTTACTATACATGATACAAAGATGTTGAACACAAAGATTCTTACTACATTTCCCCCCTTACAACACTTTGTATCACCAGTAATACATTTTATTCATACAGGTTTTCACATGGCTCGTGTTCTGTATATTCAGAATAATAAGCTTTAGTTGCATTGGCAGATAATACACTTGATATTATCATTCGGATGCAAGGAATGCAGCAACAACCCAACAGTAGGAATATAATGGCACCAACACATATAGCAATTAAGACATTCATAAGTACTGTTCCCCAATTTCCAAACCAATTTTGGAAAAAGTCAGTTAATGGATTCTGTCCTGGTTTTGTAAGTTCACTTCTTCACTTTCCTGATACTGAGGTGGACTGGTTTTAAGGGTTTCTGGGTCTGGATATAAGGGTGGGGCCGTCGCCTTGCGACAGACGGCAGATGTTTCATTATCGTCCTTTTGGACGAAAAATGTATCTTTTGCACTCGAGTCACCATTTTTTTTGTTTTGAAGCTGTTCTCTATATTTTTTATTAGCTTCCTCTAACCACTTCTGAGCCTGGGGAAATCCTATTCTCTTTTGATCTTTAACCTTATTTCCTGCATCCTTACGTAAACTTTTTACCAAATTTTGACATTCTAATTTGTTTAGATTCCCACTAAACTCATAATCCTTTTTCCATTTTTTTAGAAATTTTAAATTCTTTGGATGTAGGTTGAACATACATTGTTCATCCTCGGTCCTTTTGTTTGAGCGGTCACTGCAACTACAGCAACTACTCCCTGTTCCCATTTTTCTAATCTGAGGGAAAAATTAGTTTCCTTTTCCTGAGATCTCTACCGTTCTTTTGTAAAATTAAACCAAAAGACGATTCCCTTATGACTAGTCCCTTTGTTCTTTTAAAAAGAGAACAATACAAAAAGAAAGAAAAAAAAATGTTACGCTTACCTTTCTGCGGTTCTTCCGTCCTGTTCGTCACCGTCCCACGGATCGAATCTAAGAGTGACTGGCTTCTACTTACGACTTCTTCGTCGGAGGTCTTTCTGTTCAAGGAAGTCCGAGATTCGTTCTCCCCTTCCTGTACAGGTTTTTCAGTCCCTCTTATGCAATTCGTACCGTGAAGAGGTGGCCCTACGTTGGGCACCAGAAATGTCAAAAGACTTTAATACTCTTAACATATACTGGAAGAATCACGCAGATAAAAATAAGCAAAAAGTTTTATTTTACATGCATGGAGACATGCTACAAAGTACATGGTATGTCAGCAGTCTAATTTCTGTACACTTCACATGGGTTTTTATACCCTTCTCAGCACGTACACAGTAACTGGTTACCAGACAAGGAATTTCAGTCAAGGCTATAAATTCACATACTGGAGCCTTAGATGGTCAGAGGTCAGTCACAAGATAAGCTTGTGCCTGGACCAAGGTAACATTTGTGCATTCCTCTTTGGTCAGCAAATTCTTTACAAGAAAAACAGCTTATTTTAACTTGCTTATTTGCTTGCAATGCAATTTCACATTTTAACCCTTACTATACATGATACAAAGATGTTGAACACAAAGATTCTTACTACAATGGATCATGTCTCTCAACCTCTTCAAACAAGAAATCTGGACAAAGCCAGTAGTAATGGGGGACAAAGGCCCAAAAATAGAGAAACTTTTTAAATATTGCCCTTACAGGCTTAGAAAGTTGATATAATTCCAGGTTTTGCTTTAGCATGAATTTTCTAAAGCATATGGAGTTTGAAACTCAAATGCCTGCCAATATTTTCTCACTTCAGTCCTCAATAGTTAGCCAGTGATTTGCAAGAAAAACAAATTGAGGAGAAATGGAACAAAAATATGGGGAAAAAATCTGGACGTTCTGTAAAAATCAGGACAGCTGAGAGGTATGATTAGGGATAGATTTTAAATATTGCTCTTTTTAACTATGAAAGTTGCTGAAATAACAGGATTTGTGCTAGAATGCATCTTCTGAAGAACATAGTGACTTCAGTCCTCTGTGATTTGCCAGAAAACCACAAATTTTATGAGAAACAGACCAAAACTATGAGGCTAAATCTGGACAGAAGAAATGTATGTTAAACGCATGCAGTACACACACACAGACATACACCTACCTACCTTCTCACAAATACGAACACAATCTTTCATACAACAAACAGCTACTTTACATTCCACACACACACACACACACACACACACACACACACACACACACACACACACACTTTCTCACTCATACAGAAATGAACGGAACCTGTAGAATAAATAACATAAATTAAGTGTGTATATATATATATATATATATATATATATATATATATATATATATATATATATACATACATACACACACACACACACACACACACACACACACACACACACACACACACACACACACACACACACACAGCCCTTAAGGCCAAATACAACACCAAACATACTTGTCATAGGTGACACCATAGTCAGACACACTGACGTCCCACTCACCAGGCTGAACAAGGAGAGGGGTCATAGGTGACTCCATAGTCAGACACACTGACGTCCCACTCACCAGGCTGAACAAGGAGAGGGTCACAGTATGCTGCCTATCGGGCACTAGAATCCGCCACATAACACAAGCACTCGGGTCACTCCACAGCAAGTACAAATATGACACAGTCATTGTCCATGCTGGTGTGAACGACCTGAGACGTACATCCCTGGACTACATGAAAAGAGACATAGAGGAGCTCTCTGATTATGTAGCCCAGGCAGGTATGACCCTGACCCTGAGCAGTATCCTACCTTCACCAAGAATGATGCCACAACATAGGGACAAGATGATCAGCTTTAAGAATTGGCTTAATTTCTGGTGTCATTCAAAGGGGATCCAGTGTCTGTCTGCCTGGGATGACATGCTTGACAAGCCACACTGCTTTGCAAGGGACGGCTTGCACCTGTCACCCCTGGGATTCCGGATATTGGTTAAGGCTCTTGCCACCCCCATAGTGCCTTTTTTAGGCAAGGCTCAAATTCTAAACCTACCACCCTAGAAAACAAAAATGGGAAGAAACTAAGGGTAATGCTGCTCAATGCCAGAAGTCTAAATCTCAAAATGCACGCACTCGAGGCCCTTCTCAGTATGGAGAACATCGATGTCAGTGCTCTGACTGAAACCTGGTTCAAGGCTCCTGAGAGCACCCCGGCACTATCAGGTTTTACCTCATATCATGCGTTCCAGCCCCAAAACCCAGACCACACCACAAAAGGAGGGGGTGTATCCATATTCATCAAGGATACCCACACCTCCAGGTTGGTGGCAACACACGAAGCATCGGAAACCATCCAGGTGCAATTAACCATAGGCAAAACTGCTCTACAATTTGTAGCATGCTACAGGCCACCCTCTCAAACTCAGGAACCCCACACAGCCTTCCTGAAGACACTGGAGAGTATAAATGTATCTCCAAACACCATTATATTGGGTGACTTCAACTACCCGAATATAGACTGGGAACATTACTCAAGCCCCAGCTTTCTAGCCCAAAGGTTCCTGGAGTTCATAAATTCAAATGTCATGGAACAACTAGTCACCATTCCCACAAGAGGAGAAAATATACTAGATCTCATCATCACAAACATGGGGACAAAATGCTCCACACCGGAAGTATATCCCTCATTGGTGAGATCAGATCACAAACTTATCTCACTGGAAATCCACATCCCGCCCCCACCCCAAACAAAAAAGACCACAGTGAAGAACTTCTCTAAAGCAAACTTCACACTACTCAAGACTGGTGTGGTATCCTTCAAGGCCCCCGAGCCAGTGGAAACCACAACACAAGCTGCGGAAGCCCTTACAAATGCCTTCTACGAACACCTCCAGGACTGCATGGATCAGGCAATCCCTAATAAAACCAAGACTCTTTCCACCAAGGGCAAACGTCCAGTCTGGTGGACCCCAGCCATAAACAAACTTTACAATAAGAGGAGAAAGCTGTTACATGATAGAGCAAAATCCATAAAAGAGAAGACACCCTTGATCATTATTAGTAAAAAATACGAGCACTCATAAAATCATCCAAGGCCAACTTTGAGAGAAAAATTGCCATAGATTCAAAAGACAATCATAAGGCCTTCTTCAGCTATGTTAGAAACCTGGGTGGAAACTCCCAGATATGCGCAGAATTAGTCCAAAATGATACAAAAATCACTGAACCCACAGACATTGCCAACATACTGGCAGACAGGTTCAGTGCAAACTTCACCTACCAAAAGGAGAGATAACTATCCCAGCGGAGTGTAGCCTCCCTGACATCTCAAATGCGCAGGTGAAAGCTGCTCTCTCTAAAGCTAAAAACACAGCATCAATGGGACTGGATGGTGTCCCCGGCTGTGTGCTACACGAACTCAACGAGGGGCTAAACCCGCATATAAGGCAGCTGTTTAATCTTAGCCTTACCACAGGATACGTGCCCAAGGAGT
This sequence comes from Protopterus annectens, assembly GCF_019279795.1. Classification (NCBI taxonomy): domain Eukaryota; kingdom Metazoa; phylum Chordata; order Ceratodontiformes; family Protopteridae; genus Protopterus; species Protopterus annectens. Next base: position 480,682,675 of record NC_056727.1, read on the forward strand.
GGCGTACGGCAACTGTGGTCCCACTCCACAAAGGCGGTGCCTCTACGGACCCTGGTAATTACCGCCCCATAAGCTTAACAAGCCTGGTCTGCAAAGCTATGGAGAGGATCATAATGGAACTCATAAACAAAGACATAGGGACTTGCAGACATTGGACCCGACCCAGTTTGGCTTTGTCAAGGGCAGATCATGCCTTTTGAACTTGGTCGACTTCTTCGAAACAGTCACCAAGGCCATTGATGAGGGAAAGGCAGTCCATACAGCCTACCTTGACCTTGCAAAAGCTTTCGACACAATACCCCACTCGGGTATTATAGAGAAACTTACCAGCTTAAATGTAAACCCATATGTCACAAGATGGGTTGCAAACTGGCTAAAGGACAGAACCCACAGGGTTAGAGTTGCTGGCGCCATGTCAGACTCCAAGCCGGTCACAAGTGGTGTCCCACAGGGCTCAGTCCTTGGCCCCCTGTTGTTCAGCATCTACTTCTCAGAAGTACAGGCAAACATGGGAGGACTATGGCTGACAAAGTTTGCAGATGACTGCAAACTGGGCGCCATAGTGGAAAGTACATCGGACACAGATATCCTTCAGAGGGGTCTCACGGAAACTGATAACTGGTGCCAGAGCCACGGCCTGAAGTTAAATGCCAAAAAATGTATAGTCATACCCTTCGGGAAAACAAGGTAACCCCAAGCTACCATATAGGTGGCAATCCATTAAGCACAGAAGAGGTTATCAGGGACCTGGGGACCCAGGTTGACAGTGGCTCTTATTTTGACACTCACATTGCTAAAGTGGTTAGAAAGACCTTCTACATTGCCCACCTGATCATGAAGGGATTCACATCCAGATCAAGTGAGGTCATTGTTCCCCTGTACTCTTCACTTATCAGACCAATGATCGAGTGCAATGCCCCATTCGGGATGCATCTCACCCGACACCTGCAGCAATTGGAGAGACCCCAAAAGTTCCTCACCAAAAGGATAAAGGGACTCCAAAATCTGTCATATGCTGCCAGACTGAAGAAACTCCAGCTCTATTCAGTTGCATACCGCCTGCTTAGAGGTGACCTGTGCCTGACATACAAGGCCATGTCCAACCCGGAATTAATGGACATGCTCCACCTCAAAAAATCCAAATCTACCAGATCCACTAGAGCAAGCGACTTAAACCTTAGCACGGATATAAATAGGACATGCTGGAGGGATAGATTTGTCACCCAGAGACTCCCTATGCTGTGGAATAAAATCCCACTCCATGTGAGGCAGAGCACCTCGCTGGCTCTGTTCAAGAGAAACCTTGACCGGTGGATGGGAGATCGTAGGTTTACCCCGGGAATCATCTCTGTGTCACTGCTGGACAGAGGCACAACAAACTAATGGGCACAGTATTTTTTAACATAAGGGGTGGCGTAAGCCACAAAACTTTGGGCTAGGCTTATAAATGCCTTAGGGCAGATAGTCTAGTATAAACCTATGAACCTATGAACCTAATACTGATACAGTATTATCTAAACCTTCATTAGTATTATGCAGGCGGCTATCTCTCATAAATTGTCCCTTGATAACATTTCTATATACATGCCCAGGGTGCATACTTGTTTTGTGTAAGATACTATTTCTGCAGCTAGGCTTCCTATATATATATATTGGTGACAATCTCTTTACATTGTGATTTCTTCAAAGTGACTTCTAGAAACAATAGATTCATATGAGCATTGATAGGTGAACCTAAGAAAATCTGTGGTACTATGTAGATAGTCAATCAAATGCTGTAACTCATCAACCGTACCCCTCCCCCACAGCAAAAAAACATCGACAAAACATGTATACCACAAAACTTTTTCCACATACACATTTCCTCGTAGCAAGAATTCATTTTCCCATGCTACTAATGCTAGGTTGGTGTAGCTATTCGCACAGGCTGTGCACATAGCCACGCCAACCTTCTGTAAATAAAATTCCTCATTGAAAGTAAAGACATTATTATCTAGTAATCAACTCTCCAGTTGACACAAGCATCCTACAAAAGGGCCTCATAGAAACAGACAACTGGTGCCAGAGCCATGGCCTCAAGCTAAATGCCAAAAAGTGTATAGTCATCCCCTTTGGCAAAAACAAAAGTGCCCACAAATTACCACATAGGTGGTAATCCATTAAGTATGGAAGAAGTAATTAGGGACCTGGGGACCCAAGTTGATAGCAATCTCTCATTTGAAAACCACGTGGCCAAAGTGGTTAGAAAAACATTTTATATAGCCCACCTAATCATGGAGGGATTCATATCTAGATCAGGGGAGGTCATCGTGCCTCTTTATTCATCCCTCATCAGGCCCATAATTGAGTACAATGCCCCTTTTGGGATGTACCTTACCAGACACCTGCAGCAACTGGAAAGACCCTAAAAGTACCTCACCAAGAGGATCAAAGGGCTCAAACAGATGCCATATGCTGCCCGGTTAAAGAAACTCCAGCTCTACTCAGTGGCATACCGCCTGCTCAGAGGCGATCTGTGCCTGACGTATAAAGCCATGTCCAACCCGGAATTAATGGACATGCTGTACCTCAGAAAATCCAAATCCCATCGAGCTATGCGCTTGAGAGACTTGAACCTCAGCACTGAAATAAATAGGACATGCTGGAGAGACAGATTCATAACCCAGAGGCTCCCTTCACTCCGGAATAAAATCCCAGTCCAGGTTAGGCAGAGTCCCTCATTGACTCTCTTCAAGAGGAATCTTGATGAGTGGATGGAAGATCGTAGGTTTACCCCAGGTATCACTTCTGTGTCACTGTTAGACAGAGGCACAGTATACTAACCTCGAAAAAGGGCATAGCAAAATTAATTTAAAATGGGTGGCGAAAGCCAAACATACTCTGGCTAGGCTTATAAATGCCCTAGGGCAGATAGCCTAGTATGAACCTATGAACCTATGAACACACACACACACACACACACACACACACACACACACACACACACACACACACACACACACACACACACCCCTTGCTCTCATACATACACACACACACACACACACACACACACACACACACACACACACTTTATTTGTCATTCACACAGAACAGCTAGTTCAAATTACATACATACATGTACACACACATACATGCTCTCACTCATCCAGAAACAAAGAGAACCTCTACAATAAATCATATAATTGTATACACACACACACACACACAAACCATTCATAGGTTCATAGGTAGGTACTAGGCTATCTGCCCGAGGGCATTTATAAGCCTAGCCCGCGTGTGTCAGCTTTCGCAGCCCCATTGATTAATTAACTGAGCCTGTGTCAAGAAGAGCCAATGAAGTGATCCCAGGGGTGTATTTTTTGTTACCCATCCACTTGTCAAGGTTTTTCTTGAAGGGTGTTAGTGACGGGCTCTGCCTAATGTAGTTAGGAATTTTGTTCCAAAGCATGGGGAGTCTCTGTGACAAGAATCTATCCCTTCGACATGTTCTATTTATTGTTCTGGCGAGGTTTAGCTCACTAGAGCGAGTGGCTCACAGTATCTGGCAAAATTAGCCTTAATATGTATATTCACAGCAATTCACCTCAAATCCCTTTGAAAAACAGGCCATTCTTAGTAGAAATGTCACAATCAAACATACATGTTAAAACTTATCCTTAACAAAAGCAGGAGCATACTGAACATTGAAATATGTAACATGAGTATACTGAATGCTTCACAGCATTGGAGCTCTGCTGACCCACAACACTGACAGACAAAACTCACTTCATGGAAGTGAAGGACATGAAGGGACATGTTCATTTTCCTAACTCGGTCACACACACAGGTAGCAGCACTAAAGGTTGCCAAAGAAGGCCAGGGATTACATGAAGCACTGCATTAAAAAGAGAGGGAAAAAAAATCACCCACCAGCAACACACTGAAAACATGCAAAGAGAAAAAAAATAGTTCTTCTTGCAAACAAGCAGTGAAATGATTCCGTGAAAAACTATTCCATGACCTGCAAAATTAATCTTAATTATCATAAAATTGTTTGTAGTTTGACCAAAGTGTTTTCTGCAAGCTTGCCTAGAAGGCAGGATAAACAATACAGCTGCCTGCACTGCAAGAAGTGCAGACCTGTATGGAATCAGAAGCCCCATACAAAATTAGCATCAACAAATAAAAAGGGCACACACACACTAAAATATGTCCCTTCTTGGAATAACTAATATTACCAGATTACCATATAAGAAATGTAAAGCAGTTAATAGTTGTCTTATTCACAAATACTTCCAAGTTAATCAACAACTTGTACCGTCATTGCTATACTAATATCACGGGTCTTACCGGTGTAGCTCTTCTTCTTTTATCCTTTCTTCTTCCCACATAAACACTCCAGCAATAGCTGCAACCAGTCCGAAGGTTTTCAGATGCCGACTCTGAAATCTGCGCAAAAAACTAATGAAGAGCCTCTTTCTGGATTTTTCATAATAAAGGTTATTATACAGTTGTCCTATCTGAAGTCCACAGCGTAATCTCTGCCCTGTTACATAGCTACACTGACCAGCCAAAAGAGACACCGTCTTCCACTCACTAGTCCCATTAGACTGGTACCAGCCAAGAACTCTCTGCAGAACAGTTCTTATCCTCCACATCCACACACTTAACGGCCCGCCAGGTAGCATCGCTCTAGAAGTATCACTACCAAAGTGAGCAAAGTTTAAACAGCGCACGTACGACCCAGCTCTAGTGGGTGTTCGCTTCAAAAACAGAAACATTATTTACATACACATACAGTATGGAGATATTACAACAGTACTACCTATCAACAAAGAAAACGTCTCAAATGTTATCAGAAGTGCTGCAAAACATAAAACAATATTTCAAAGATATTAGACTATCGATATGAATAAATTATTTAACTTTACTCCATTTGCAACCGCACCAGTATCTCCAATCATGTTTTTACAAAACTTGCAAAAATGGTTTCTTCTCCTTGCCAACGGGTCGGGACATTGAAAAAATCTGCACCATTTAGATAATTAATTAAACTAGATCCAGTGATTACTAGCAACCTGCTGGTACTTCCTACTAGCGTTTTCCCTGATACAGTCCTATTCACCAAAGGTCAGTACATTGGAGCTCCTAAGATTCATTTCTGTCTCAATGAAACGTCTGTTTTAAATTGCGCGCGAGTGAAAAATATGCTTACATCCACGTTAGCGTGCATACGACGAACACATGACCGTCCTTAAAGAAGAAGACACTACTTTAGCTTTTTTCTCCTAGATCCTAGTGCCTGCCTTATGCTACCCCCCCCATGCAAACACTGTACTGAAATGCGTACAGTCAGTATGCCTCCCGACGTCCCTGACACAAATCAATAGTTACCCCCTATTAACATGCCTGCCATGCATTCTAGAGGTAGCAACTTGGTCCTGTGTTCATATGTTCACAAAGCATTACAAACTGAATTCCTTTTCACAGTCCAGAGCAGGCTTTGCTTAGTCCATTCCCAGTGACTCGTGGATCCTTATCCTTCCAGCTCCCACGTAGGATAGGCTTTGGGGTCTACACAAAATGTCATTGAGGCAGTGGGAATGATGAAAATAGTACAGTTGTGCAAGTCCTACTTATTTGTAACAGTAGATGGTCGAATTTCTCACTGTTAGTGCCAGCACTCTCACACCATCCCACAGATTGTGCATAGCCAAGGTGGGTTTCAACCTCTTTGATTCAATTGCTGTTGAATTTATTTTTTTATATGGTATTGTGATTGGCTGCAAAGTTTCTCTTTCTAGATGATTTTAGCTTCAGCTACTTTCTTCTCCTTCTTTGTGGAAGTAAAAAAACTGAAAGCTCACTTCCTGTGACAGCTAAAGGCTTCCTTTTTATTATATGCTCTGCCAAGCATCTGTCGCAGGAAGAGAGAGGGAGGGGACAACTGATCTTTTGAAAGCTGGCCAGTATTTGGTTACCTTGGCAGATAATCCAAAGTACTACTGAAGTAGTGAGAAATTCGAGCATATACTGGTACATTTAAGTAGGAATTATGCAACTATACTTTTCCTCAGAACAGATAGCTGGGGAATGAGGTAAAATAAAGCAGAATTTAAAAATATGAGAATAATGGAGAAAAAGTTATTGTAAAGAAGTGATATAAATTATTTACAGGGGTTGGCAAAGGTTAAAATACAACAGAGGAAGGGAAATATAAATCAAGAAGAGTAACAGTTGCCGAGAGCTAAAATGAAAATGAGAGTATTTGGATAATATACTTGAGTTTAGCAAGGTTGATGTACTTTTTGCTAACAACTCCAGAGCAGAAAGTGTTAACACAGTGACTTAGGCAACAAAAAGTTGAAAGTGTTATTGACAACATTGGAGAAATTATGGCAAGAAAACTCACCAAAAATCCTTGAGGGTATCGGAAATATTTTGGAAATTCTATGAAAATTCCTGTAAAGTGTAGAAATGGGGAAACCAAGAAAAGGCACAAATGGGAACATTATTGGAAAACTTAACTATGCCAAGTTTGGATGAAGATGATGTTCAGGAATTAATAACTAAGACAGGAAGGTGTGAGCTAGAAATTATGGTATATAATCAGTCGGTCGGAGGGAAGAAAGTGATCAACTTCTGGAATGTATTTTGTAGTCATAGGAAACCTCAACCTAAATAACCATAAAAGCATTTGTGTTATAGCCCTCTATATCCCCCCTGGAAACAATAGAAATATACTTGAGGAAATCCTTCTTTGGGCCTCATCTAATATCAGCATTGAGACATACATCCTAGGAGATGTAAACATTGACTGGAACAAGATCAGTGGTAATCCCACCATTTCAATCAATCTATGTAATTTCACTCAACTCACAAATGCTATTACCAGACCCAATAGAAATAACCCCCCCAGGCTCCATACTGGACTGGATCCTTGTCTCCCACCCAAATAAAATCTCCCACACTGGCACCTTACCAGACTCCATTAGTGATCACTTGCCAGCCTTCATCCATAGAGCAACCCCCTCCTCTCCTCACCTACACCAATATATCCATACTCGGAATCTCACAAACTTTAACCCCACAACTTTCTCCAGTTCCCTCAGACTGATAAATTGGGACAAATTGAAAACTCTTCCTCTAGACGATGCCATTGAATTCTTCAACTCAACCTTCTTGGATACCCTTAACTCCCAAGCCCGTCCAACATATAAAAAACAATTCTGCCCCCGGCTTACTAAAGATACCAAAACACGCATGCAACAAAGAGACAAAGAGAGAAACAAAGAGACAAGACCTGGAAATTCTACCATCGTAATAAGCACCCTGACACCCTTCTCAAATATAAACAACTCCGCAACTTAGCCAAAAAACATATTACAAAGGATAAAAAAATATACTATATCAAACTCCAGACTACTCATTCCACAAACCCCAAACAATTCTGGAAAGCCATAGCACAGAAGCAGCTCTTCTTTCATTTCTAGACATAGTAAATCATGCCCATGACTCTGGCAATCTAGTATCCACAGTCCTCCTCGACTTCTCCAAAGATTTTGATACTGTCTCCCATACCCACCTTCTTACCCACCTTTCTAAATTTAACCTCTCACAAAACACCATTACCTGGTTTAACAGCTACCTCTCTGATAGATCCCAGGCTGTGAAATGGAAAACCGGTACCTCTGCCTTCCTTCCAACCCCAACTGGGGTACCCCAGGGATTCATACACTGCCCTATGCTCTTTAATATTTTCATTAATGACTTCCACACATCAATTCCCAGCACCAGAATGATACAATATGCAGATGATTCAACACTAGTCTGCTCTGCCTCCAACCTCCTTGAGCCCCAAACTAAAACTTAGTCTAATTTCTCAACTACTGAGAACTGGATGCTTCAAACTTATCTCTCCCCAAACGCCAACAAATCTAAAATCCTACTATTCTCCCCATCAGAATCTATCCCTCCTGACAAAACCTCCTTCAAATTATCAGCCATGCTAACTCCACTGTAGAAGTTGTTCCTTTTGCCACACTTCTTGGGGTTACTATTGACAAGCAACTAAAATTTGATACACATATTCAACTAAATATTAAGAAAACCCATCAGAAACTTGGCATGCTGTACAGAAACTCATAGGTCTTCTCCCCCTCAACTAAACAGACCCTTGCCTGAACCTACTTACTACCCTCTCTAATGTATGGTGCTCCCTTATTAACCAACCTATTTTCCTCCAACTCTTCTAAACTGGAAACCTGCTACAATAAAATCTCAAAATTTGCAACTTCATCCAAATACTCTACTCACCACTCTATACCTTTCCACCAGCTGCAATGGCTAGAACTTCCCAATTACCTGGACTACCTCCAACTCTGTACAGCCCACAAGCTTATTTTCAAATTTAATACATGTCCAGCACTTGCTAACACCTTACCTTCATACACTCCTCACAGACCCCTAAGATCTGCCCACCAAAACCTAATCTCTGTGTATAAGCCAAATTGTCCCACTGGGTAGCTACTTCTATCCTTTACCTTAGCCAAAAAATGGAACTCTCTCCCTCCAGCTCTAAAAATCTCAGAAAACTTTGAACTCTTCAAAACCAAGCTCCATTCCTACCTCTTCCATAGTTGGAAGTGAAATTGCACTCTACCTACCTAACTTCCTTAACACATGATCACTTTTATCACATTCAAAGTCCCATTTTTTCCTTACTTTCCAGGGATATATCCCTTGATAACTACTTTCAGATCACTATCTGACATTTCTAACCAAATTCGACTCTCTACTACTGTTATCAATCTACAAACATGTAAATATTTATTATATATTGTATATATGTTGCAGTTCAACTGTTCTTAGTTTGCTGTTTAACACTTACAAGTTGTTTACTGCACCTTTTTGCAACTGTGTATTGTATTTTGTTAACTTTGAATTATGTAGCGTTTACTTTGTACTATGTATTCTGAATTATGTAGTTTATTCTTTGTACTATGGAGCTTTACTCCCCCGGCCTCCACCGAAAATGGGCTCTTTGAGCCCAGTGGACCTCCCCAGTCACCAAACTGGAAATAAATAAATAAATTTCTTGGAAGAAAGTGATAAAGTTCTGGAATGTATTCCTTAATGATATTTTATAAGGAGGAACTTTACCAATATCTTGAAAGAAAGATATGGTGATTATATTACCCAAAGAGGGTAAAGAGCCTTTAGAAGAATCTTCATATAGATATAGTTCAATTTTAAGCCATGACAATGAAGTATTTAAATTTATGCTAGCTAAGAAAATTGGTTTTGCCAAAACTGATAGATATGGGTTGCTGTTGTTTTGTGAAGGGGAGGCAAATATTACTAGAAAAGAGATAATATAGGGGAAAGGGAGAGTGAAAGATAATTTCACTATTGTTGGTGGGTGTTGATGTAAAGAAGGTATTCAGTAGAATCAGCTGGGAATTTATGAATAGAGTATTTGCATTTCCTGACAAAATAATAAAGTTAATTAGGAAGATATATGAAAGGTCGCAGACAAAATGTAAGTTTAGAGGGTTCATCTCCTGCTGTTTGAACAGAGGAAGCAGGAAGGAGTGTCAACTTTCACCTTTATTTGCTTTATACTTAGAGCCATTGACAAAGAAAATAAAAGACTCATAAATTCAAGGATATAACTGGTATGGTGGTCAACAAAAATTAGCTTTGTTCTCAGACCATATTATTATACACTTGATAAATCCACAAAAGGACATGCACGTTTTGTGGAATATTTTGAGACTGTGTCACATCTTTTCAGACTGTAAAATAAATGAAGATAAAATAAAGGCTATATTGGTAAACTTTACCCACACATAAAGTGGTTCAACAATTCTCATACCTATAGGAATATCATAAGATGTAGTATTTAGGTATATGGATTAAAATGTATTATGGCAGCTAAGGGTATGTGGGAAGAGAATAAACAAAATGTATTACACAAAGTGAGACATTGGAAGCTGTAGGTTATGAATATGTGGGTAGTAAGAGACAATCAGTGAAAATATTTCTAATCTTTTTAGTTTTATATATATGTCAGGTATATTTTCATCTACCACTGGAGAAGTTCTGGATCATATTTAATAAAGAGGTGAATTTATTTGGGAAAGGAAGAGGGCAAGATGTAATTGGGATAAGCTGTTCTTCCCCATAGAAAAAAATTGATTTAGGACTGATTTAAAGGGACACTTTAAAATTACACCATTAAGGGTCATATATATATATATATATATATATATATATATATATATATATAAAACACAAGCAGAAAGTTACCAATCAATGTGGAAAGGCATAATGATGAAACAAGAGGGAGTTCAAGAAATAAGGAGGAAGTAGCATTCTGGATGCAGGCCCTTAAGGACAATAACAGAAGTCATACAGAATGCTACATTTATAAAGTAGCAGAAAGTATTCTAAGAACGAAGCCAACATGGGAATGGAGAAAAGTGATTTTACCAATAGGGATGACTGCAAGCTGTGGTATAAAAACTAGGCAAGAGGAGGATGGAATTTATTGGAGAAAATTGGCAAAGGAACAAATGTATTGATAGCAAATTACTATGGATGGAAAGGTGGAATAGGATGAGGCTAAGTGGATGTTTGAATGGCAAGTTATAAATTGTCTTCCCTATCAGTGATCGATAACAATACGTCTTTACTAGAAAGGCTCACCCAGACTCTGCTACACTTGGCTGTGAGGGAAAGGTTAGTTTGCTTTTTATTTGTTGTATTTTGTATTACTTATTGCCTTTTTCTATTTTGAATACTGTGATTTGTTTTCTCTACCTTGTGTTTTACTTATATTCTGCTTTTAACTGCATATTAACACTTGAAAAGAGACCACAGCTCTGTCTCTTGTGACTTAGGCATAAATTAGAACAGGTCAATTAAAGACTCGCACATAAGATAGAAGAGGTCATTTAAGGTTAGTCATCTGTGAACTGAGAGGGGTGGAGCTAGGAACTAAACCTTCTATTTAAGGGGTAAAATAAAACATTTCAGAGCTTTACTAGAAAGGCTCACCCAGACTCTGCTACACTTTGCTGTGAGGGAAAGGTTAGTTTGCTCTGTCTCTTGTGAGTCAGGCAGAAATAATTTTTCCCACCTTCCCACCCAGTTACTGTTGTGTTCTTAAACACCACTGTCTTTCTAGTTGCCTGCCCCTTATGTTGATTTGACCATATATCTCATTTCCTCCCTGCTTTTACTGGCTTGTGTGAGAAGCACAAAATTATCATTTTGTGAAATCACTCCCCTTCAGCTATTTAAATTTATTGGCGATCCAACTGTATTCCATAGTACCAGAATACAAAAGTGACCACCCCCTTTCAATCTATCTTGCTGTTTTAAAAATAGTGACTCTCCACTATAACTTAACCTTTTAGACAGGTTAAAACTTAAGATGTTAAGTTGTCCCATCTCGCCTTCGTTCTTGCTGTTTGGGTTCAGAGCCGATCCTTGGCTACAACTCAGCCTACTTCTATAGCTCGAGAGCTATTTACTGGCTTGAGGCTAACCCTTATCCCAGAATGCCCAGCATCAGCTACCCAGATCTCGTTTGCTGCTTCAGCTACGAGGTTGCCTCTTTACTGGCTCATGCTTAGTATAGTTTTTTTCTATTATAGTTATTGTTGTTTATTCTTAAAAATGTATTTAGTTTTTTTGTCTAGATATAGTACTTTATCCCTTATCGCCTTTCTTGTGTGTGTTGTAGCTTTGCTGGCCGTCGCTCCATATCTTGCAGGCCTTTTGTTTCCCCTGAACTCGTTTCAATTAGAGAGTCCCACCTCCCCCTTAGGACAGCCGTTTAAATTAGAGGCTCTCCTTTCTGTTCCTTAACTGTAAAAAAAATGTTTGTTTTTAGTATAGTACTAACATGTCTAAAGAGGCCAAAGTTTCTTGCTTCAGAAAGTGTGACTCATGCTGTCAGAAAATGTCTCTGACAGATGGGCACACTAGCTGTGTTTATTGTTTAGGGGCTCTGCACCTGCAGGACTCCTGCTCTTTCTGTCATGCATTTAGTCCAAGGGTCCTGCAGGAGAGCAAAAACAAATTAATCCTTCGTGGATTATTGAAACCACAGGATTCCCTGGCTAAAGGTTCTCAGCCAGTGAAATCCTCTAAGTCTGTCAAGCTGCCGGCTCCATTCTCGGAACCGACTCCTAGGCTTGAAGAACCAAGTTTGTCGGTGCCGACTAGCATCGACAAGTCATCTCCTCCCTCGGCTCCAACTGCTACCACAAAGCCGTCTCGGAGCCACAAGTGAGCAAGGTCTCCTTCATTGGAGCCGATCCACTTGGTGCCACAGTCACCCTTATTAGGAAGTGAACACAGTCATCGCTCTTCATCCCACTCCTCTCGATTCTCCAGCTTATCGGATCATGATGTGGAGAGAGTAGTCAGCAGGTTGCTTAAATCACAGGCCCTTGCAAAATTACTTTCCAGCCCACCTCAGCAGGTTGCGGCTCCATCTGCCTCCCATTTCCATTCCTCCTCCTCCTACTACACTTAGTTCGGAGCTGGAGACCATGGACACGCTGAGAGTAGAACTGACTGTGACGATCACCTCCTCTTTGGTTCCGACGTCGGCTCTGATCACCTCGATTGTTTCGTCCATCGAGAGATCTGGACGCCAAAGCTCTCTCGTCGGCTCCAAGGGGGAAGTGGCATCGGTCCCTTGTCTGACCTTGCACGGAGCTTCAGCACAGGTGAGCTCGGCTCCCACATCGGCCTCGGAGCCATCGCCCTTGATGGGGAGAAGGACTCCCATCTCTTCAGAGCTGGAGCTTTCTTTGCCTCTGGGTTGTGATGCCTTCAAGGTCATGCGGAGTGTACTGTCCCCTGAGGCAGCCCTACTATCAGCCCCATCGGCTCCTTCTCTTGTGGTGCCTGTGCCAACCTCTGCTCCGCCGGCCCAGAAGCGTAGCGAACCTATGCCCCAGGGCACCCCATTAGGTGACCCCTCTTCTTCTGAGGCCTTCTCTGGTCACTCAGAGGAGCCTCCTTGGAAGAAGTGCAAGAGGAAGCACTTAGACTCCCCTGAGTCTGTCACCTCAGATACAGGCCTGGATGAATCGGAAGAGCCCCCAGGTCCCCTTCTGAAGATGTTTCCTTTTTGGACATCCTTGAAATGCTTAGGCAGAGGGGTGGCTGGTCTTCCCTAGCACCTAACGAGGACGAGTCTGTATACCTGGAGGCATTCAGTTCCCGACCCTCAACCTCCTGGGTATCTCCACCTTTCGATCCACTCATGTCTGTAGTGGCTCAAAAGGCTTGGTCAGCTCCAAATTCTATGGAACCTACTCCGAGGAGACCAAATAAATTCATAGCCCCCCAGGACAAACGATTTCTCTCTAAAGGTGTGCCAGTTGATGCCATGGTGGTAGCAGCAGCCGCCACGAAAGAGTTAGCAGAAACTTCTTTGTCTGTCCATCCACCAAACAAAGAGTCTAGGATGATGGACAGATATGGGAAGAGAATGTTTTCCTCAGCAACCTTCTCAATGAGGTCCCTGAATTATCTCTCTCGTTTTACACGTCTTCGAAGGGATCTCCTAAAAGAGCTTGGAGATGCCCTACAAGATCGTAGAGCTGAGGGAGCATCAGCCAAAATAGCTTCCCAGCTTGCGACTCTTAATTCTATAGTCAACTCCTCCATGAGGCTGATTTCCTATGCAGCCGATGGAGCGAGCAGAGCCGCAGGTACAGGAGTGGCTCTCAGGAGACATGCTTGGCTGCAGCTGTGTCAATTTGTGGAACCCTTTTGGGCATCCTTCACGAATACTCCCTTTGATGGCTCCTCGCTTTATGGGCCTCAGGTGAAAGACACGCATACCAGGTGCGAGGAGGAAGACAAGACTCTCTCTGCCATGGGAGTCCGTTTTTCCACTCCTAACCCACCTTATCACAAATGTCAGTAGGGTTTAAAGATGTGATTTCGGAAGTCCCAGGGACCCTTGCCTGACACACGTGGTGATTTTTCCCCCAGGGGCAGAGGGGGAAACAACAACAATGGCAGACACTGCCCTCGTGGCAGAGGGGGACCACAACATCAGGGTGACAGAGAAACTTTCTCTGCCAAACCCTTCCAGCATTCCTGACGGCTTGTCCAACTGCTCACCTCTGGAGGCAGTTGGGGGAAGACTTTCCCTGTATCCAAAAGCCTGGCAAAATATAACAAGAGACAAATGGGTACTATCTTTCATATCCAGAGGTTACAAAATCCCCTTTCATCAACCCCCTCTAAAGTCAAAAAAGTCCATCCCAGATGTTCCACCCAATCTAAGGGATCAAGCAGTTATTCAAGTTTCAAAACTGCTAGGAAAAAAGAGCCATTCAGGAAGTCCCCATAGGCCAACTAGGATCCAGATCTTACTCAAGATTCTTTTTAGTACCAAAAAAGACAGGGGACTGGAGACCAATACTGGATCTCAGCAGATTGAACAAATCTGTACAAAAAGAAAAGTTCCGGATGGTAACACTGCAGTCCATTCTACCCTTTCTGTGTCAGGACAACTGGATGTGCTCCATAGATATTCAGGATGCGTACTACCATATCAAAATGGACAGACGCTCCAGGAGATTTCTTCACTTCCGGGTAGGGAACAGTCATTATCAGTTCAGAGCTCTGCCCTTTGATCCCACCACAGCCCCCAGGGTGTTCACCAAATGTATGGCAGTAGTCATGGCTCACCTGAGACATCAAGGATTCCAGGTGTTTCCCTGTCTAGACAACTGGCTCCTAACTGCTACCACCAGGCATCAACTCTTAGTGGCACGGGATTATACAATATCAACCTGCACCCAATAGGCATTACAGTAAATTTTGAAAAATCTGCCTTGTTGCCCTGTCAGTCTGTTACAAATATAGGAGCAGAATTAAACACAAAACAGATGTTTGCAAGGTTACCTCAGGAAAGAGTTTTCTCTATTCACCAACAAGTGTAATTTCTAATGCAGAGCAGAAAGGTCCAAGTCAGACACGTCCTGCAAGTTCTAGGCTCCATGGCAGCTGCCATTCTTCTTGTACCATTAGCGCGTTACCACATGAGAGTCCTTCAGTGGCTTCTCTTCACACAGTGGTCCTTCCAGGAACTACCCATGTCTCACATGATCCTGAATACAGAAACATGCAAAAGACACCTCTCTTGGTAGATGGTCTCCCCACTGGTGACTCAGGGCAGACCTTTCATTCAACTCCCAGTAGCCACAGTGACCACGGACACCTCCCTGATAGGGTGAGGGGGGCATTATCTAGGCAGGACAGTCCAAGGCATGTGCCAACCTCACGAGTACCATCTGCATATCAGTGTCCTAGAGATTAGAGTGGTGCTCCTAGCATTGCAAGCTCTTCAAGACTGTCTTCCTTCCGGGACTATTGCAATCCAAACAGACATGTCAGTTGTGTTGTACATCAACAAGCAGGGTGGGACCAGGTCCTACCCCTTGTGTTGAGAAGCCTTCAGGCTATGGCAATGGGCAATTTCATCCCAACATTTCCTGACAGCAACGCATATCCCTGGGAAATCCAATGTAATAGTGGACAGGCTCAGCAGCTATCCTCATGCCTCACTATTGGTCTCTAAATCAGGAAGTTGCGGACCTTATCTTCCGCAAATGGGGCTAGCCTTGCTGCAATCTATTTGCCACCCCCTCAATAACAAATGCAGCAACTACTTCTCCTTGCTTCCTCCTCCAGGTCAAACTCCCAGGGACACTCTAGTCCATGATTGGCCTCAGGGACTCCTTTATGCATTCCCTGTTTTCCCGTAATTCCAAGACTCATACAGAAAACAAAATCGTTGGGTTGCAAAATGATCCTCATTGCCCCCTATTGGCCTCGACAGATATGGTTTCAGTTCCTGCACCTTCACCTTCTAGACCAGCCTTGGATTCTGGACCCAGTGCCAGATCTGTTGATTCATCAGTAAGGCGGGTTACACCAATCCCTTCAGACTCTCAAGCTCACAGCTTGGTTTCTCCACTTCCTACCTTAACCAGGCTTCCAAGTATCTCCCCAGCAGTTCGCAATATTATTGTGTCCTCCCATAAGGCAACTATGAGAAAGACTCATGTTAGCAAATGGAAAATATTTTCCTACTGGGCAGAATCTAGAAACTTAGACCCCTTTTCAGCCCCAGTCCATCAAATTCTAGAATTTCTAGCAGAGCTTTTTCAGTCAGGTGCGGCTGCTGCTACCATCAGAGTACAACTGGCAGCCATATCTAATTTTCAAATTGGAATTCTTAATTCTAGCATAATGTCTCATAAGCTCTGCAAAGCCTTCATGAGAGAAACATCTCTTTATAGACCCCCAGTGAGGGATCCACCTCCTCCTCCTTGGGATCTCAATTTAGTTTGGACTTCTTTGATTCTGCCTCCCTTTGAACCAGCAGCTTCTTGTCCCTTAAAATGTCTTTCTTGGAAAACACTCTTTTTGGTTGCTATTACCTCAGCTAGACGTGTTTCAGAACTCCAAGCACTCTGTGTTCGTCCTCCATATATGGTGTTTCACAAAGATAGAGTTTCTCTGAGAACCAACCCATCCTTCATACCAAAAGTCTGCTCATAAAACAATTTAAATCAATCCATCGATCTCCCCGTCTTCTTTCCCAATTATAGCAACAAGGCAAAATACGGTCTTCACCAACTGGATGTGCACAGACAGTTACGTTTTTACCTCCATAGGACCAAAGAGCTAAGAAAGTCAGACCAATTATTTCTCTCCTATGCTCACAATAAGCAAGGCCTTCCAGTTTCTAAGGTGACCTTATCCAAATGGTTATCTGACACCATTGCCTTTATTTATCAGTTAAGGCATAAACTTCTACCAGCAAAACTGAAAGGTCATTCTACTAGAGCATTAGCCACGTCTGTAGCCTTTCAATCCAAATTGCCCATAGACTCAATTTGTGCAGCTGCCACCTGGGCAAACCCTCATACCTTTATCTCTCATTACAAAGTGGATGTGGTCTCCCGGAGCAGGGCTTCTTTGGTTCCACTGTTCTGAAGAGTCTGTTCCAATGAGCCACCCAGAGTCTTTAGGTGCTAGGGATGCTGTCTGAAACAGCAGGAATGAAGGCGAGATGGGACAACTTAACATAAAGAAGTTATGCACCTACCATAACGTTCCATGTTAGTTGTCCTTCATCTCGCCTTCCTTCTTGCGTCCCACCCTCCTTTCCTCTTCCTGGAGGATTGAGAGGAGTTCACTATGGTTTTACTGGCTGATTTCCTTTTTCTTGGTTCACATGCCAGGTAATTTTATGACAGTTTACTCTGATCTGTTTTTTTGTTAAATCAGTTTTAGGTTACTGGTTACTTTATATGTCTAGTGCGCTATCACAAACGCGATCTGGGTAGCTGATGCTGGGCATTCTGTGATAAGGGTTAGCCTCGAGCCAGTAAATAGCTCGAGCTATAGAAGTAGGCCAAGTTGGAGCCGTGGATCAGCTCCGAACCCAAACAGCAAGAAGGAAGGCGAGATGAAGGACAACTAACATGGAACGTTATGGTAGGTACATAACTTCTTTTTACCTACTTTCACATCTAATTCCTCTAGTGCGCACTGCAGTGTTTAGGATAAACCATTTTTTTCATCTTACCTTTAAGCATCTATTGCAAGACCACCAGTTATTGGAGCGCCCACATTCTGCCTCTCAGTAGTCATCTTGGGATTAATGTTTATGTTTTCTCCTGGTGAGAGAAGGAGTGTAGTTATATTATTTCCCGGAGACTGCTGATCACCAGAAAGCTTAATAACTGCTTTATAGGTGACAGCTTGGAATCTCTGCTTATATTCTGATCCTGGTGAGAGTAGGAGCAGAGTGCATTGATTCCTGACTCTTTCTGGTTGGAGTCCTTGTGACTGGCACTTGCTCTAAAACCTGGTGGAAAGCACTAGGGAGCCTTAAACTGATACAAGCACTCAGCTCTCCTTGTTAATAAAGAGAAATTAATCATAGGCACTAAACAGCCTATAATTCCAAAGTAACTTGCCAAGGTAAGGGAAAAACAGCTCTTGTAGTTTACAAAAAAAAAAGCACCTAACCAGGCATGTCCAAGGGTCAGCTTCCGGTGATTTCTCCTGTCCACTTGGTGAATCTGGGCATACTGGGGCAATACAGCAATTGCCTCTTGTACACAGACAACCCTCTCCTCTTACCACCCAACACTACAACCTGCGAGAGATGCACTTACATAGCCAAACTGGAAGCAAAGCTCTCTCCAGCCAAGATTGTGCTAGACAATCAAGAGGAGAAGGTTAATACCCGCACTACACCTCAAGTAACACATAGCCCTTCAAAACCCTCACTACCAGCACCCACACATAGCAACACTAAACCCACATATGCAGTGGCCCTTAACATTAATCTGCCCAAGCAACAAGGACCTCTGAAGTTGAAACGCAAACAAACACCAGTCACAACCAAAGTATCACATAGCTCACAACACCAGTGTGCGACCCAACAACAGCCCCTAAGACAAGACAATTTACCCAACACTTTAGTCATAGGTGACTCTATAGTCAGGCACACTGATGTCCCATTCACCAAGCTGAACAAGGAGAAAATTACAGTCAGCTGCCTGTCAGGTGCCAGGATCTGCCACATAATGCATGCACTGAAGTCACTGCACAACAAGTACAAATACAACTCTGTCATTGTCCATGTTGGGGTGAATGACTTAAGATGTACCTCCCTGGACTACATGAAAAGAGACATGGAAGAGCTCTTGGATCATGTGGCTCAGGCAGGTATGACCCTAGCCCTTAGTAGCATCCTGTCTTCGCCCAGAATGATACCACAGTATAAGGACAAAATGATTGGCTTCAACAATTGGCTAAGCTTCTGGTGTCATTCAGAGGGGATCCACTATCTGTCTGCGTGGGACGACATGATCGACAAACCACAACGCTTTGCCAGAGATGGTCTGCACCTCTCACCCCTGGGATTTGGGTTACTGGCTAAGGCTCTTGCCACCCCTTTAGTGCCTTTTTTAGGCAAGGCTCAAAGGACAAAACCACCACCATAACAGGTACAAGTATGCAAAATCTGAAGGTAATGCTACTCAATGCTAGATGTCTAAACCTCAAAATGCACTCCCTCGAGGCACTCATAAAAATGGAGAACATTGATATCTGTGCAGAAACTGAGACCTGGTTCAAGGCCCCAGAGAGCACCCCTGCAGTACCAGGCTACAACTCTACCACACTTTTCGGCCACCAAACCAGGACCGAAACACTAAAGGTGGAGGAGTGTCCATATTAAGCCAAGGATATTTCCACCTCCAGGCTCCAAAATTCTCCAGGTGCAACTATCACTAGGTAAGACTGCAATCAAAATTGTAGCTTGCTACAGATCCCCAACCATGCCCCAAGATTCTCACTACACCTTTCTAAACATACTGGAAAATATTAAGATACAACCAAACACCCTAATACTGAGTGATTTCAACTACCCTGCCATTAACTGGGAAAACTACTCGTGCACCAACACCTTTGCCCAACGGTTCTTGGAATTCATAAATTCCAGTGCCCTGGATCAACTAATCCAAAGTCCCACCAGGGGCTCCAATATTCTGGACCTAGTCATTACCAACATGGGAAATCGCTGCTCCACACAAGTGGTCACCCCCTCGTTGGTTAGGTCTTGACCATAAGCTAATCACCATTGACATCCACATCCCACCCCCACCCCCCAGTAAGGAAACATCCGTAAAAAACTTCTCCAAGTCCAATTTTATGCTACTCAAGTCAGCAGTGGCAAATTTCATGGCAGCCATGCAGACAAAAACTGAAAGTTCGACTGCCGAATCCTACCCTAAAGCACGGTATGAGCACATCCACTTGTGCATGAATCGTGCCATCCCAAATAGAACCAAGACACACTCCTCCAAAAAAAGGAAGCCAGTCTGGTGATCCCCTGTCATAAGCAAACTATACAACAAGAAACTGTTGCAGAAAAGAGGAAAATCCCAGGATGCAAAATAACTCCCTTACCATCCTCAGTAAGAAGCTGAGTTCCCTCATAAAATCCTCCAAAGCTAGTTACGAAAAAATAAAATTGCCAACGATTCCAAAGACAATCACAAGGTATTCTATAGCTATGTCAAGAATCTAAATGGCAATGCTCAGATCTGTTCTGAGATAACACAGAATGGCATTAAATATACTGATCCCAAGGACATTGCCAATATCCTGGCAGATGGATTCATTGCCAGCTTCACCCCCCCCCACCCCTTAAAGGGTCCATCTCAATGCAGAAAGATTGCCAAATTCTGGTAATCATGGCCACATAGGTAAAAAACACACTCTGCAAACCTAAGAATACAGCATCCGTGGGACGAGATGACATCCTGGGCTGTGTACCACATGAACTACAAAATGAACTGGCACCTCACCTAAGTGTCATGTTTAATCATAGCCTCACCTCAGGCTTCGTTCCCAATGAGTGGTGCGCATCTACAGTTATCCCACTCCACAAGGGGGGATCCACTTTGGATCCTGGGAACTACCGTCCCATCAGTCTGACGAGCCTGACCTGCAAGGCCATGGAACATATTATCATGGAACTTATAAACAAAGACATTGGCAACCTTCAAACACTGGACCCCACCCAGTTTGGGCTCGTGAAGGGCTGATCGTATCTCCTGAACCTGATTGACATCTTCGAATCAGTCTCCAGAGCTGTGGACGAGGGTAAGGCAGTCCACACAGTGTATCTGAACCTCGTCAAGGCCTTCAACACCATCCCCCACTCTGGAATCATAGATAAACGTACTAAGCTGTGCATAAATCCCTACGTCACTCGATGGGTTGCCAACTGGCTTACTTACAGAACCCACACTGTAAAAGTAGCCAACTCCAAATCCAGCTCCAGACAAGTGACAAGTGGAGTACCTCAGGGTTCAGTCCTGGAACCGCTCTTTTTTGGCATTTACTTCTCTGAAGTACAGGCCAACACTGAGGGACTCTGGCTAACAAACTTCGCAGATGACTGCAAACTGGGAGCCATTATTGAATCCCCAAATTATGTGGATATTCTACAAAAGGGCCTTACAGAAACAGATGCTTGGTGCCAGAGCAATGGGCTCAAGCTCAATGCCAAAAAGTGTATAGTTATCCCCTTTGGTTAAAAACATGTACACATGAATTACCACATAGGTGGCAGTACACTAAACACCGAAAGTGTGATAAGAAACTTAGGAACACAGGTGGACAGTGGTCTCACCTTCGATAACCACATCACCACAACAGTCAGGAAATCCTTCTATGTGGCACACCTAATCACTAAGGGCTTTTCATCCAGAAAAAAGGAGGTCATTGTCCCACTGTACTCATCCCTCATTAGACCCATCATAGAGTACAGTGCTCCGTTTGGTATGTACCTCACAAGATATCTGCAACAACTGGAAAGGCCACAGAAATACCTCACTAAAAGAATCACAGGCCTAAAGCAGATGTCCTATGCTGACCGACTAAAAAAACTCCAGCTATACCCTGTCACATATCGTCTACTCAGAGGCAATCTCTGCTTAACATACAAGGCCATGTCAAACCCAGAGCTGTTGGACATGCTACACTTAAAGAAATCCCAATCCATCAGAGCCACATGCTCTAGGGACCTAAACCTTGTCATCACAATGAACAAAACATGCTGGAGGGTTAGGTTCCTAACCCAGAGACTCCCCATACTCTGGAATAGACTGCCCATACATGTCAAGCAGAGCACCTCCTTGGCCCTCTTCAAAAGGAACCTTGATGACTGCATAAGAGATAGGAAGTTTACCCTGGGGATCATGTCAGTCGTCCTGCTAGACAGGGGACCAGGGAAGTAAATATTGTGGGAAGAAATAGCCAGGGAATTATGGCTAGGCTTGTATAAGCCCTCGGGCCAATAGCCTAGTACCAGCCTATGAACCTATAACAGAGTGTAGGCAAAGAGAAAGGTATAGGAGAATGGTAAGTGAAAGATTATCCACGTTTGAATTTTTAGTTGCGTGTAGAACAAAAGCTGGTGTTAAAGGATAATTAGTATAGCAATAACCCACGCCTGGGTGTGGGTAATGCTGGATTTACCCACGGTTGGCGTGGTTTGGTCACGAGGGCGAAGCCCGAGTGGACAAACAAAGCCAACTGTGGGTAAATCCAGCATTACCCACACCCAGAAGTGGTTATTATTATACAATGACATTATTTAAGAAAAAAAATAATTACTTTTCTTAAATAATGGCATTGTATAATACCTCCTTGCTGCCCTTCCGCAGCTGTCTGGTATTCTGCGGCAGTTCTGATGTACTGCGCATTCGTATGCCTACTCAGTACATCAGAGCTGTGGGCAAAAGCAATGGAGAAAGCAAGATCTCTGTTGCTTTTTACTGTTTCGCTATGTTAAATGGGTTTAACATAGCAAGACAGCTTTAAAAAAAGCAAAGGAGAATCTCCGTTGCTTAATTTAAAGCTGTCTCGCTATGTTAAACCCATTTAACATAGCGAGACAGTTTTGAAAAAAGCAACGGAGAAAGCAAGATCTTCGTTGCTTTTTACAAACTGTTTCGCTATGTTAAATGGGTTTAACATAGTGAGACAGCTTTAAAATAAGCAACGGAGATCTCCGTTGCTTTTTTTAAACCTGTCTCGCTATGTTAAACTCCTTTAACATAGCGAGACAGTGTTTTAAAAAAGACTTATACTAATGGAAAAAGTCCGGGCGACCGGACCTTTTCCATTAGTATAAGTCGATTTACAACGTGCATGCTGACCAATCAGCGTGCACGTTTTGGAATATTAATGGGGGGGTCATGGTATAATAGGGCATATAAAATATGTATGATAACTACAAAAAAAAATAATTGGAGGAGGTTAGAAAAGACTGGAAAGAGAGAATGGGCAAGCAATATACAAATCAACAGTGGAAGGATATCTGCGTGCCTCTGGAGTATGCAACAAAGTTCAGAAGATTTATGATTTTTCATAGAAGTGTTTGCATAGGTATTTTACACCTTAAGCAGACTTCAATTAATTTTTATTCAGACAGGTAGGTAGTAATTGCTGAAGCTGTGAGAGAAAAGGGAGTAACTGGGAACGGGATTTTTGGTTCTCATAAATGCAGATCTTAAAAATTTAATACAGAGTACTTTGTCAGACATATTAGTAGTGCAAATGACTGCAACCAAGGAAATTATTTTTTGAATTTGAATTGCCTAGATATAGTAAGACCTTGCTAAGTTTATTGCTGTTGGCTGCCAAAAAAGCAATTACTAGAAAATATAAATCAAAATCTAAACCAACCATAACTGAAGTATTGAATATTGTAAAGGAGATACAAGAACTGGAGATGGATCTTTAGAAAAGGGAAGGAACAAATTACACGGAAATAAATGAATATGTGGGAACAAGACATGCAGAACAATGTTCATGAGGAGAAGGAATGAAGTTTAATTGAAGGCAGGATTTGAGCAATTTATGAAATATTGAAGTGAATGATAATTGTTAAAAAAGAAAAACAATATATATGTATAATGCATCAGTCATGTACAGTTTTGTTTTCTTTCTAAAGCTATATGTGACCCTTGTCATTGCTTAAATGTAAAAATGAAGAGGAAGAATTCAAATGTAGTTATGTGGCAGCGATATTCGAGTGCTCTCTGGAATGGTAAAAAGTATTTGCTAAAGAGACACAGCCAGTCATTGTAAAATATCTGTAGATAACAAAGCACTATATGCCCAACTGTATTGACAGACATACTTTGAACAACAAAGTAACTGTTAGTCAAAAATTGAAAACACTGAAGAAAATTTACCCCAGAGGAAAGAGTGGGTATGGTAGACAATAGGCCTAAATAAACAGAATATTTTATGCAGACTGCAACATGCCACATATATATGTGCACTAACATTTGACAAAGAAGGGGAAACAGTAATTGTGTTTGAAAAAACTGTTGAGATCAGTTAAAAGCGTTACCTAAGGATCTTACATTCAGAAACAATGTTAGCATTTGAAAGATGAAGTAAATGTGTTATAGTAGTCATCTTCTTCTTTTTCTTTCATCTGCTCCCATTAGGGGTCGCCACAGTGGATAATCTTTTTCCATTTCTTCCTGTCCTCTGCATCTTGCTCTGTCACACCGACCACCTGCATGCCCTCTCTCTCCACATCCATAAACCTTATCTTAGGCCTTCCTCTTTTCCTTTTACCTGGCAGCTCCTTCCTTAGCATCCTTCTCCCAATATACCCAGCATCCCTCCTCAGCACGTCCAAACCAATGAAATCTCGCCTCACTGGCTTTGTCTCCAAACTGTCCAACCTGAGCTGACCCTCTAATATACTAATTTCTAATCCTGTCCATCCTTGTCACACCCAGTGCAAATCTTAACATCTTTAACTCTGCCATCTCCAGCTATAACACCTGTCTTTTTGTCAGTGCCACCGGCTCCAACCCTTATAACATAGCTGGTCTCACTACCATCTTGTAGACCTTCCCTTTCACACTTACTGGTACCCATTGACACACATCACTACTGACATTCTTCTCCACTCACTCCACCCTGCCTGCACTCTCTTCTTCACCTCTCTTCCACACTCACCATTGCTCTGATCTATTGATCCCAAGTATTTAAACTCATCCACCTTCGCCAACTCTACTACCTGCATCCTCACCATTCTTCTATCCTCCCTCTCATTCACACACATATATTCTGTCTTAGTCTTGCTGACCTTCATTCCTCTCCTCTCTAGAACATGTCTCCACCTCTCCAGAGACTCCTCAACCTGTTAACTACTCTCATTACAGATCACAATGTCATCCGCCAACATCATAGTCAACTGGGACTCCTGTCCGATCTCGTCTGTCAACCTGTCCATCACCATTGCAAAAAAGAAAGGCTTCAGAGCTGATCCTTGATATAATCCCACCTCTACCTTGAACACATCTGTCACTCTTACCACAGACCTCACCACTGTCATACTGCCATCACCATATATTAAGTAACAGAGTAATGCATGTGAAGATAGGTAGTAGTGGCATTTCTTTAAGGAGGTAATCACTGCTGAGCAGTTGACATAGAATGCTTATAAAAAGAACACATTTTTAGTAATGTATCCTTATTAAAATAAGACAAGAAAAACACTTAGTGTAGTCTTTGGAAGGAAATATATTTTTTTAATTCAATCCAGTGATAAATTACAGTAGTTTGCCTGAACAAATCTTAATGTGATTTGCAGAAGATCTTTTATAAGCAAGCAATAATGCCTGACAGGGTGTGTGTGTTAATGTGTAATTAACGCCCACCCAGCGGTGTCAAGCTTCTATACCCCTGGAAGGGCGTTAATTACACATTAACATACACCCTGGAAGGCATTATTGTGCTTAGAGAATGGGCTGTCTGTAAAATTGTTGTTTTACTTGCTTATTTATTTTTTAAGTACTATATTATGTTTTTATATATTTTTAATGTAAAATAGTTCCTCTGCCTAATGTTTCAAACTTGCTGTAGTATATGATAATGATGTTGGAGAAAGCATTTTACATCAAACATATATAAAAAAGGTTTACTATTGAAATGTCGATCCCGACATGTGCGACTCGTCTTGCACGAACGCGGAACTGCGATCGCCACTACACCGACTCCCAGATGTGCGAACGGCAAAACCTCGCCCCTATCCGACCCATGGTAGCATGGGTGTGGAGGTGTTGCACGGCCGGTAATGTCGATCGTCGAAGTTTCCGCGGTTTCGGTTCGCTAGCAAACAGTTTTTGCAGTTTCGGTTCGCGCAAACACGTCGATGAGGTCACCGTTCGAACAAAGCGCATTCGCACATTCAATAGTAAACCTATAAAAAATAATATAGTGCTTAAAAAGTAATAAGCAAGTAAAACAACGATTTTACATAGAGTCCATTCTCTCTGCCACACGCAAATACACAGTCTCTTCTTTCATACACATACACACACACAGTCTCCTCTGCTTTCATACACGCATTCACTCTCACAAGATAGGTCTCACCCTCTTTCTTAATCTCTCACAAACAGTATCTCTGCTGCTTTCGTACATGCATTCAAGTCACACAAGACCGCTCTCACTCTTGATCTGTCACACACACACACACACACATGCTCCCCTGCTTTCATACACGCATTCACTCACACAAGACCACTCTCACTCTCTCTCGATCTTTCTCACACAATCTCCTCTGCTTTCATACATGCATTCAGTCACACAGCATCACTCTCACTTTCTCTCTCACTCTCTCGATCTCTCTCTCACACACACACGCACACACACACACACGCACACACACACACACACACACACACACACACACACACACACACACACACACACACACACACACACACACTCGCTCTTTTTTTGTTTTGCATTTTATGCTCATGAGGCCTTTTTTATTTGCAGTGGTGATGGACAGGTTGACAGATGAGATCAGATAGGAGGCGACGTGGACTATGCTGTTTTCAGATGACATTGTGATCTGTAGTGAGAGTAGGAATCAGGTTGAGGAGACTCTGGAGAGGTGGAGATATGCTCTCGAGAGCAGAGGAATGAAGGTCTAAGACAGAATATATGTGTGCAAATGAGAGGGAGAGTAGAGGAATGGTGAGGATGCAGGGAGTGGGGTTGGTAAAGGTGGACGAGTTTAAGTACTTGGGATCAACAGTTCAGAGTAATGGTGAATGTGGAAGAGAGGTGAAGAAGAGAGTACAGGCAAGGTGGAATGGGTGGAGAAGAGTGTCAGGAGTGAATTGTGACAGACGGGTACCAGTAAGAGTATAAGGGAAGGTCTACAAGACAGTAGTGAGACCAGCTATGTTATATGGGTTGGCGACAGTGGCATTGCCAAAAAGGCAGGAGTCAGAGCTGGATATGGCAGAGTTAAAGATGTTAAGATTTGCACTCAGTGTGACTAGGATGGATAGGATTAGGAATCAGTATATTAGAGGGTCAGCTCATGTTGGACAGTTTGGAGACAAAGCAAGAGAGACGAGATTGCGTTGGTTTGGACATGTACTGAGGAGGGATGATGGGTATATTGGAAAAAAGATGCTAAGGATGAAGCTGCCAAGTAAGAAGAAAAGAGGAAGGCCTAAGATAAGGTTTATGGGCGTGGTGAGAGAGGACATGCAGGCGGTTGGTGTGACAGAGCAAGATGCAGAGGATAGGAAGAAATGGAAAAAGATGATCCGCTGTGGCGACCCCTAATGGGAAAAGCCGAAAGATGATGATGATTTTATGCTCACTAAACAGCAGTACCATTGCTTAGTGAGCATAAAAATAATGGCAGCCATTAGTTTTTTTTGCAGTCAGAGTTTCACAGCAGCTTGATATGCTGCCGTGAAGCGACAGACTAGTTTTTGTCAGCGGGCAGTACTTGTACGTTAATACCCTGCTGGAGATCTTCATTCAGCAATCAGGGTGTTGATGTATAGTTTGCCCATTCTCTAAGAACATAGCAATACTTCACACTCTTCTGCATTTGCGTTTACCCTCCATTCATCTCATTTCAACCCTTGGTCTGACTTTATAAGTAAATAGTATTGCTCATTGTAACACCTCACGCTTTATATGTGCTTCATTGTATTTTACCACTGATGCCATAAACGAGAAAATAATGGAAGTTGTCATTGGAAGCGTTGGTGCTTTATGGAATTTGAGCAGTATTGCACACCTGGAAGTAAAGGAACAGGCAATGAACCTTCAGTGAATATTTTTTTTTTTGTTTAATCCATACTCCAATGGTTTCTTGAGTGGCAGTACTATTGAATCTGAAGGCAGAGAGGCAGAATATTGTGATTTGTGGCTACCTTACGCATTTGTTGGCAATCATGCCACTACTAAATCTGATGCAGTTTTATTTAGATTCCTTTTCCCCAGTATAATTTGGGAAGTGTTCAATGTGATATATCAGTGGCTCACACAACATAACTGAATGCATTTTTGTAATGGCTAGGGGCAATACAGTATTTTCACCAAAGGGAATTTTAAGTCAAGCTTATATTGGATACACCTATATTAACAGCTAAAACATCCACTACATAAACATGGGAGAAGCCAAGTATGTGTGCAAATTCCAGCATTTATTACTGTAAGACATATGATAGTGTATTATGGCTGTTTTAAAGAAATACTTATGTTGCTTTAATTAGACCCGCTGTTTGTGTCTGTCTTTGGCCTGGTTTTGGGATGGGAGTACAGTTCATTTCTTGCATGCTGAAATGTTAAGAATGTACTGTGGAATGGTCATTCCCCTAAAAAATGTTCTGGCAATACAGCTGTATACCATTTTCATATGGTTCATCATCTCCTAGTTAGAATGTCAGTGTTCTCCCTACGCAGTTCAGTGAAAGTATCTTTCAGCCAGGGAGATTTTAAATGGTGATACTGTAAAATTTTTAAAAGCATTACTTAATAGCTTCACTTGTGGTACTTCCATTATTTGGAGAATTGTCCAAAAGCTTTTACTCACTCACTGCATCCTGACATTTGTCCGTGTAAATTAATAAGTATAGTGTAGTATAGAAGTATGATTTCCGCGGTGGTACAGCGGTAGTGTTGTTACCTCACAGCAAGAGGTTCTCCCGTTCGATTCTCGGCTTGGCTTGAGAGTGCTTTCTGTGTGGAGTCTGCATATCCTCCCCGTGGTTGGGTAGCTTTCGAAAGACATGCGTGCATAAATGGGCGTGCCTTCGTTGAAGGTTGGACGTTTCATAAAAATCTACTGCCAATCATTAGCGGACTGGTGTTCCGCTATGGCGATCCCTTACCGGGAAAAAGCTGAAAGACAAACAACAACAAGTGTAGAAGTATAACACAGCTGATCTTATAAGGAATTGTATATGCAAAAAAATTAGATTAAGACTAGAAAAGATGTTATAGGCAAAGAGAGTTAGTTTACAAGGAAGCCGGAGTAAGGTTAGCTGTAGAGTAAATTCACTTTCTCAAATAGTGCATTGGTTTGTCTATTTACCAGCAGATGTCTATTTCAAAGACCCAGAGTCCTTTGTTCAGTCCTGACCTCATGTTACTGTGTCTGTGCACATAACATGTTGTTCTCTTCTGTGCCTGGGTGTTCTCAGTGTGGTCTGGTTTATTCTAATTTTACAAGTATATGTTTAAATTCTGGCTACTCTACTAACCTCTGTCGATATAAATGTAATTTTCATTGCCTTTATGGTTTTAATTGTAGCTTAAAAGGGTCTGTATTACTCCACTTATTTTTCTGTGGTTATCACACAACCATATTAAATGTACAATGGTCCTGTTGCTAGCCAGCATGCCTTGACAAATAGTATTATACAGAAATGATCAACATTTCTAATAAACTGTGGGAGTAAGATGCCAGATAAAATTAATAAACCAAATTGCAGTTAATGCAAAGTTAATGACACATTTAGATTTTGGATTCAGTGTCTAGCAGATGTGGTATCACCAAAGTCAGTATCAGGAAAAGTGTTATTTGATCATGTAGAAACTAAGTACTGTAGGTGGCATAATGAGTAAATAATTGCAATAACAATGATTAATGTATATTACTTAGTATGGAATGCTAAATAGATTGTTTCTTTTCATTAGCAAAAGTTACGAGTAATGCCCTGCTTTTCTGCTTATATTAGAGCTAGAAGTGTGGCCTGACGAAAGGATCACACCCATGCAATGTTATGGAGTAATAAAAAATATTATTTCATATATACAGCCAAGCAACAAAAGTAGATGCAGTTACTGGTAAGACGTAAGTGACGATTAACATGAGGCATTCATGCATTTCTGCATCTCAAACTGTCATAAAAAACACTATAAAATAAGCAAAGTAAATACTCTGTTTCCACAAAACAGTCATAATTTGTGCAGCTTCTTACTAATCAGTTAAAGTAGTAAAAGCAGATACACAAAACCGCTTTCAGCAAAAAAATGAGGCTACCTTAAAGTGATAGCAGTAATTTAAAAAGCAATATTTAAGCAAGAAATCAGACAATTTTGTTTTTCTATCATCATCTGTGTGATAGATATTTCACTATTCTACCTCACAATCATGTTTTTCAGTTGTGCCACAGCTTTAAAAAATGAAAATACTTAGATGACTTTAAAATATGAAGAGCTGAATGACTTTAGCTTTAATTAAACTGCCATACTGAAGCTCTAAGTATGTACAGTTCTTTCCACATCCAAGCTATGCCTCACTCTTTACTTTCCTGCTTCAGCAAAGCACTTACCAGTTTGGAGGCATGGCTGCAGAAATGCTTTGAGAGGAATGTATTAACACAGGCATAGTTGTGCCTGCAATGAAAACACTTTTATGCCATGAAAACAGAACCAGAAGCAAAAACATTGACCTAGAGTTATTAACTGCATTTAAATAACTAAATTAAAACCAAAATCCCACTGCAGAACTTTACTGCATCACTTTAATTGGTCCATAGACAACAGATTGTGTTTATGTGTGTACAAACATAAAATGAATGCTTTACTAAAAAAGAAAAGAAAATAATTAAAAAATATATAGGTTTTTTTGAAAATATGTATACTAGCTAGACACTGGAAGTATGAGTGAGATGTCCTAGTGAGATGTCCTCACAGCATCCTAAATCTTTCCATCGGCATACAAAAGACATTATAAGAAAAGACCATAATAATAGCATATGAATAATAAAGTCTAGATTATAAGATTATTGTTGTCGTGCTAATTTGTTAGTTGTAATACTTTAACCATTACATTCCTTTGAAAAAAGGCTTCCTTTTGAAAAAGAAATATTTATAGGAGGCTGTGATATTCCCAGATATAAAAATGAGAAGATGGTGGGATGGTCTTAATTGTTAGTGTCTTCTGTTCTCTCCATATCCCATGGTTTCACATAACTGTACTTTAGGGAGGTGTTCTGCAACAGCAGGCCAAAATATTTGAGTCAGTTCTCGTGTAATACCCCATTTTACTGATGATGTAACAAAATAAAATATGAGTAACACAGTAAGACCAAGACTACTACTTCTCCTTACGGCTTTTCCCAGTTAGGGGTCGCCACAGCAGATCACTTGTCCGCTCATGATTGACAGTGGAGTTTTACTGTGTCGAGTTGCCAGCCCAGCACCCAACTTTCCACAGAAGGCTTACACGCACGCACTCACACCTACAGCATGTCTTTGGGATGTGGGAGGAAGCCGGAGCACCCGCAGGAAACCCACGCGACCACAGGGTGGACATGCAGACTCCGCACAGAAGGCACCCCAGCCGAGGATTGAATCGGGGAACCTCTTGCTGTGAGGCGGCAACACTAACTGCTGCACCACAGCGGCCGCCTATGAATGGAATAGTGTACTTAACATTACTGACTGCCCTTTTCATATAAAAGATGGCAAAGTTTTAAAAGGTGCTGCTTACTGATAATCAGTTCTTAGAGTGATATTTGTAGAAGATGTAGCAAATAAATTAGTCCTTTATTTGTTATTTTGGGGTCAGAAAATAATGTAGTAAACAAAATAATTATATACAAGCTTCTGCAACCATGAGCCATATAAAAGTTCCCTACAAAAAATGTTCATTATACCTTCAAAGCTACATGTGCCATCCATGCATACTACAGATACTCAAACAACATAAGATTTTAATTTGTTCTTTGAAAACAAAAACTTGAATAGATAGACAAGCAGTGGTAAGTAAACTATTCTACCATTTTTCCTGGAATAATCAAAAGGGAAAATATTATTCCAGTAACTAAGGTGTTCTTTAACTTAAATCAAATATTTATTTGTTTGTTTGTTTATGTGTGTATGTGTGTGTGTGTTTTTTTTTTTTTTTTTTTTACCAGAGTAGTGCAGTGATCGCAATGGACCATTTGCAGGCACAGCCTGAGTGTATAGGATCACATAAGAAATGAATAAAATATATTACAGATACAGGGATATGCTAAAAACAAAACTATATTTACATATTTATAGATGCAAGAATGTGCTCCAACATTTAGCTTAAGAAGCATTTAACAGTGTCAAAACACGGATGGAAAATAGAATTATGCTTAGCAGAGCTTTTTGGATATGCTTTATTTATTTATTCACAGTGGATATAAAAAGTGTTCACACCCTTGTTAAAATGCCAGGTTTTTGTGATATAAAAAAATGAGACCGCACTAAATCATTTCAAAACTTTTCCCACCTTTAATGTGACCTATAACCTGCACAATTCAATTGAAAAACAAACAAATCTGTTAGGGGAAAAAATAGAAAACATACAATACGCTGATTACATAAGTGTGCACACCCAAAACTAATACTTTGTTGTGTGTGCACAATTGCACACCCTTAAACTAATACTTTGTTGAAGCACCTTTTGATTTAATTACAGCATTCAGTTTTCTTGGGTAGGAGTCTGTCAGCATGGCACATCTTGACTTGGCAATATTTGCCTATTTTTCTACTCTTTCTTCCAGAAGCGCTCCAAATCTGTCCGGTTGCGAGGGCATCTCTTGTGCACAGCCCTCTTCAGGTCACACCACAGATTTTCTATTGGATTTCGGTCTGGGCTCTGGCTGGGCCATTCCAAAACTTTAATTTTCTTCTGGTGAAGCCATTCTTTTGTTGATTTGGATGTATGCTTGGGGTCATTGTCTTGTTGAAAGGTGAAATTCCTCTTCATCTTCAGCTTTCTAGCAGATGCCTGAATGTTTTGGTCCAAAAGTGACTTGTATTTGGAACTGTTCATAATTTCCTCCACCTTGACTAAAACCCCAGTTCCAGCTGAAGAAAAGCAACCCCAAAGCATGATACTGCCACCACCATACTTCACCATGGGAATGGTGTTCTTTTGCTGATGCAAAGTATTGTTTTTGTGGCAAACATCCTTTTGGAATTGTGGCCAAAAAGTTCAACCCTGGTCTCATCAGACCATAACATATTTTCCCACATACATTTTGGAGATTTGATTTATTGTTTTGCAAATTTTAGCTGGGCCTGGATGTTTTTCTGTCTTGCAACCCTACTCCATAATCCAGGCATATGGAAAATATGGGAGATTGTTGTCACATGTCATACGCAACCAATACTTGCCAGAAATTCCTGCAGCTCCTTCAGTGTTGCTGTAGGTCTCTTGGCAGCCTCTCTGACCAGTTTTCGTCTTGTCTTTTCATCAATTTTGGAGAGATGTCCAGTTCTTTGCAACGTCACTGTTCTCCCATATTTTCTCCACTTTTTGATGACTGTCTTCATTGTGTTCCATGGTATATCCAATGCTGTGGAAATGTTTTTGTACCCTTCTCCTGACTGATACCTTTCAACAATGAGATCCCTTTGATGCTTTGCAAGCTCTCTGTGAACCATGGCTTTTGCTGCAGCAGACAACTGAGTAAATGTCTAGAAAATCCTACTATGACAGCTGTACTTTATTTGGGCTTAATCAGAGTTTCTTTAATTGATGGCAGGTGTTTACCCAAGAAGACTGAATGCTGTAATTAAATCAAAAGGTGCTTCAACAAAGTATTAGTTTAAGGGTGTGCACACACAACAAAGTATTAGTTTAAGGGTGTGCACACTTACGCAACCAGCATATTGTACATTTTTTTTATTTTTTTATATTTTTCCCGACAGATTTATTTGTTTTTCAATTGAATTGTACAGTTTATAGGTCACATTAAAGGTGGGAAAGGTTTTGAAATGATTTATTGTGGTTTCATTTTTTATATCACAAAAACATGGCATTTTAACAGGGGTGCGTACACTTTTTATATCCACTGTATTTATCATTTGTAGCCATAATGCCTGAGATGGCCTATGCTGCAGGAATACCAGCATATTGTTATATAGACAGGTATGAAGACATTAGAAGAGGCAAATGAGAGTAGTGCATGAAAGGATACCATGGGAAAAAGACAGAGAAAAGGTGAGAGAGGCATGCAGAGGGAAGAGGAGTAGAAGGGAAAAGTGCAAGATAGATGCAAAGGGAAGAGGGAAGTAGGATGAATGAGAGGAAGTGAGTAAGGGGATGCCAAGATGAGGTAATGAAACAGGTATAGAGAGATAGGAAATTCATCCCGGGGATCACTTCTGTGGCTCTGCTCGACAGGGGCACAGGAAAATAATTTTCTTGGGTGGCGAAAGCCCAGGGTACATTTTTGGCTAGGCTTATATAGGCCCTAGGGCCAATAGCCTAGTACCCTCCTATGAACCTATAAAGGGGTCTGCGAGAGAGCTGCAGGGTCCATGTAATGTGACCTGAGTGACTGCAGCTGCACTTTGCTTGAGTGAAGTGGTGTTCCTTGAGGTGTTACCTGAAGTCCAAGTACTGTTGGACTGAATACTAAATCCAAAAATATGTTTCAGAAACAAAAGGTGCTAAAAGTTCTAAATGAATGCAAAAATCTTAAATGTGTCTAACTGCTCATATACTTAAATATGCCATATTGTTATATAAGCTTTCTAACAACTATTTCTATCTTGAAGCATATTGTCTATCTCAGTAACTTCCCTTTTTTAACCCCCCTGTGTGGTCCGTAAAGCACCAGTTAGTATTTTCATACATTTGGCAAATGTCCATTTCCTTTTCATTATTTTCTGTACGCTGCTGCCACTGAAAATTAAAGATGATCTTTAACCTTAATGACATCAGTTCATGGAAAGTGCGCAATGTGTCCATAAACTTTAATGGATTTAGGCTGCACAGGTGCTGAAACATGTCCATTAAAGTCTACAAAATATCCCTAAGGTGATGTAACAGAGGGAACCACTAAATTTCTTTGGGCTGTGGTTTCACAAAAATGCTTATGAAGCTTTCTAATAAATACTGGGTCAAATAAATAAGGAAAGACTAGGGCAAGATGCATCACAGCACTTAGCTCAGTTAATGCAGCCTTGCACCATTAAAGTGTGGCAATACACTTAGTATTTTAAAGGAACCTGCATAGGTGTGCTAGAAGTGCAGGCACATTCAAGCATTTAGAAAGAAATGAATGTACTGAAATATTAAAAAAGATAAAGTAAATATATGTTAAATCAAGATCAAGAGACGTCATGATCTGTATAAGTACAAGTTATCTGATCTGGAATTAGCATAAATAAAATAAACCTTAATCCTGCATAAGTCATATCTGTAATCAAGCTGCAGGTACTAACCAGAAAATTATGTAAACAATCCTGCCATAAATACTTATCAGCTATAAATAATAAACCTTAAATATAAATATATTCTTTGTCATGCTTTCATTTTATAAAAAAAAAACAAAAACAAAAAAAAAAAACTTAAGTGTATCATCACACTTTATTACTCACCTTTTATTGCACCACCCAATGTGGTACATAAAGCACCAATTAGCATTTTCACCCTTGTAAAATTTGCTTTCCCCTCACTGATGCGAGTTGTAATTCAAGATGATCTTTAAACCCAGTAACATCAGCTCAGGGAAAACATGCAATGTATCCATAGAGTTTAATGAATGCAGTTTGCACAAGTGCAGAAACAAGTCCATTAAAATCTATTAAATATACCTAAGGTGATGCCACCAAGAGAAACACTAAATTAATTTGGGACATGGTTTCAATAAAAAGTTTATAAAGCTTTTCATTAAAAAAATGGCCAAAATAAATAGGAAAAGACTAGGCCAAGATGCATCATAGCACTTAACTTAGATACCATAAAGGTCTATTAAAGTGTGGAAGTATATATTAAAATAACCAAGTAAACTTTATCAAGGTTAATGAAACAAATGTCAGTAAGCCATGTGTCAAGTAGCATAGAAAGGAAATATTGCAAAATAAGTAGTTCTTGAGTTTTTTCCATAATGATAATGTAACTGTATTACGTGTTAGTTAAAATATTGCCATTTACTTATTCTCTGAATGTGAAAGTTTATGTTTCGACTTGCAATGTTTAAAAGGAAAATTTTGCTGGTCAGATCATATGTATAAATGTTTTTAGAAGATAGATTATGGATAGGCTCACAGCGAGAGGTTCTCCAGTTTGATTCTCATTTGGGGTGTCTTCTGTATGGAGTCTGAATGTCCTCCCTGTATTTGTATGAGTTCTCTCTGAGTGCTGCAGTCTCTTACCACATTCGAGAGACAAGCAGCGGGTAGATTGGAGACTGTAAACTGACCTTAGGTGTGAGTGCATGCATGTGTGATATGGAGGAAAGATGTGGTAACCTAGGTTCATTTTCCCCCTTTGTCTTTAAACTCCATGGATAGTGGTGGCTGTTCTGTAGGTCACTTTAGGAGTTGGCTGCAACTCATGTGAGAGAGAGAATTTCAGTGGAAAGTCGGAATGACTAGAATGTATTCCTCTTGTTAGTTCCTAAAATTCGCTTTTTCCTATTGAGATTTTTATCAGTTTTGAGATAGACAACCAGACAGAACATTTCCTATATCCGATGTGTCTTAGAACTGAGCATCGATGTCTTCTGGCAGATTTTCTGATGGCAGCCAATCAAGTTTCCTTTTGATTATACAGTTGTGGCAGCACTATTAACTGTTTCCTCTCAACCAATCGGGGACAAATTTCAAAAGAATCAGGGACAAGTCACGAAAAAATCAGGGACAATCAGGGACACTTTTAAAATATTAGTGCTATTAACTTGAAACATTGACAGAATCAGAGCATATGAATTAATACACATTTTATGAAGTAAAGGAAGTCTATAACTCTTAATTATTGTCATTATTTATTAAGTGTAAATCACCACCTTTCCTCCAAAAGTCACTAGTTTTAGGAGGGATTAAGAGGGACAGAGCTAAAATTTGAGTCAAAATCAGGGACGTCCCTGAAAATCAGGGACAGTTGAGAGGTAGTTTGCTATGTCATAAGTACACATTGGAGTCTAAAGGCATACTGAGTTGACATTTTATTATTACAAGAATGAAATCCTCCTTCTCTTTATAATCCACCAAGTTTTTTTCTGCATTTGAAAAAAAAAAAAGGATTTAGTAGGCTGCAATATGTATAACATGAAATAAGTAGATGTGACCTCAGTGCCAAAGTGCTAGAGGTGTAAGCCCTCTTGCTGTACCTTTCCTGCAACTTTCTTTCTGTAGATAAAGACAAAGTACCTAGAGGTACCAGAGATGTATCAGAATTCTTAGACATTTTAGGAATACAGTGAAGTACACTGTACTTATGAGCCTGAGGTTCATCTCTTCATTTAGGGCAATGATCTCAGATACAGCTTTGTAACAGAGTAGTAGCTAGCAATGTCCATATGTCTTATACGCAGTAGTAGTCCGGTATTAATACCCATATGTCTTATACACAGTAGTAGTCAGGTATTAATACCCATATGTCTTGTACACAGTAGTAGTCAGGTATTGATACCCATATGTCTTACACACAGTAGTAGTCAGGTATTATTACCCATATGTCTTATACACAGTAGTAGTCCGATATTAATACCCATATGTCTTATACACAATAGTAGTCAGATATTGATACCCATATGTCTTATACACAGTAGTAGTCCAGCATTGATACCCATATGTCGTATAAATAGTAGGAGTCAGGTATTATTACCCATATGTCTTATACACAGTAGTAGTCCGATATTAATACCCATATGTCTTACACACAGTAGTAGTCAGGTATTATTACCCATATGTCGTATACACAGTTGTAGTCCGATATTAATACCCATATGTCGTATACACAATAGTAGTCGGGTATTATTACCCATATGTCTTATACACAGTAGTAGTCCGATATTAATACCCATATGTCTTATACACAATAGTAGTCAGATATTGATACCCATATGTCTTATACACAGTAGTAGTCCAGCATTGATACCCATATGTCGTATAAACAGTAGGAGTCAGGTATTATTACCCATATGTCTTATACACAGTAGTAGTCAGATATTAATACCCATATGTCTTACACACAGTAGTAGTCAGGTATTATTACCCATATGTCGTATACACAGTAGTAGTCCGATATTAATACCCATATGTCTTATACACAATAGTAGTCGGGTATTAATGCCACCAGTTAGGGGTGGTTACCACACTTTCAAGAGAGGTTTAATTTGGAATGTATTCACTGCCATCAGTAGGATGGTATTTAATCATTATGACAGATGGAGTCCAAGTAACTGGGGATGAAAGAACAGGTTATGGATTGTTAGTTGTGTATACAGAAGGTTGTCATTGTCAAGAACTGAGATGAGAAGATGGGAGGAAGTGCAACCACTGTTTTTTATCTGGGAAAATGTTAAATTTGTGTTCTCCTGTTACTACAACTATGTTAGGAGAAGCCACAAATGCAGGAGAAGCAGTATTTCATTTAGCGTGCCAAACAAAATGTAGCTTGTATGTGAACTAAGTGTTTGTTGAAAAGGAAGGAAGAAGCAAGTGCAAGACACCTTGGCTTTATTGTATTTCAAATAAATTAAAGGAGTGGAGGAATGACAGGTGCTGAGAAACTAACTCTAGTCACTAGCCCCAGACCATTTCTTTGTTTTAATCTGCCTTAGATGGCAATTATAAAGATGCTGTGAAATGGGGCGGCCACGGTGGTGCAGTGGTTAGCATTGCCACCTCACAGCAAGAGGTTCTCCGGTTCGATCCTCGGCTGGGGTGCCTTCTGTGCAGAGTCTGCATGTCCTCCCTGTGGTCGCGTGGGTTTCCTCCGGGTGCTTCGGTTTCCTCCCACATCCCAAAGACATGCTGCAGGTGGATTGGACACTCTAAATTGGCCCTAGGTGTGCGTGTGAGTGTGCCTTCTGTGGAAGGTTGGGCGCCGGTCTGGTAACTCGACACCGTAAAACTCCACTGCCATTCAATGTGCAGACAAGGTGATCCGCTGTGGCGACCCCTAACCGGGAAAAGCCGAAAGAAGAAGATAAAGATGCTGTGAAATGGCAGTATGACAAAAACATAGATGTGTGTTTGACTGTCATTTCTGGTTACCTTCTCGCACCACTAGTTGAGCATAAATCCTCTACTAGGACCCCTAATGTCTTTCTGTTGCCTGCTTTAAGTCTTAGGTAGTCATACAACAGCAACTGTTGAGTCTAATGACTGACCATCTTCTTTGCACCCATGTGAGAATCACACGATCCTACACCCTTTGTATTACTCAGTGCAGGAGCCAAATGTTGTAGAAACCAGTCCTTACTAGTTTCCCGATTCATCTATTACTGATCTAACATACTCAGGACTGGAGACTGTTCTTCTGGGTCTGACTCCTAAGCCCATATGTTGTCTCTTTCTTGTCATCCTGCATGAGAGCTTATGTCTTGTGAATTAGGCATCAGGCAGATGTTTGCTATCTCACAGGAGCTTTAATCACATGTGTGGGAGATCATCATGGTAGAATTCATTTTGAAGCCTTCCCTAGACCTAGTACTGCCTTTTCCAGACAATTTGCTGCCCTTGGATATCACTGGGTCCTGATCCCCTAATACTCATTCACTAGACTGTGATATGGTCATCCTTGCAAAAAACTCATGCCTATGGGTAATGGATGGTGCAACTGCAGTCAGGACCTCATGAGTATATGGATGATATTAAGGCCATTATTTCTGAGACAAATGAAGATAAGGAGTCCGCTCACCTATTACCCATCTCCATAGGATGAACCCCTCATTTAGAAGTGCCTTCAAGCTGATGAGGAGCAGCTCAGACTTGCCTCTGTCCCCTGTATTTTTCCCTCAGACACATCTGGTAGAGTTTCTAGAAAGAAGCCTGAGGAGCTCAGGTTCATTCCTCCTAGGAGCTACTTAGCAATGATATTGTCATAGCAGCCTGATTGCACCATGAATACCCTTTTCTTTGAAACACTTTATAATCCGTAAAGGGAATGGGCATATCTTCTTACTAAGCATGGGTCTCAGACATCCGAGCAAGGTGCGTGGAGCTTTGGGCTGGTATAGTAAGAGAGTTTACTTATGAGCCACAGTGGGGCTTAGGGCACTCGACTATGGATCTTCCACAGAACTGACCACTCTAGGCTCAGCACAACTTTTCAAGAAACAACTAAGGAACTATTTCAAATCTCACTGGCTATGTCCTTGCTCTAATCCTGACTGACCTCAGCATTCCTACTCTCCTTACAGTTCTCTACTCTACTCTTCTACTTGTCACTATCACTAGCGCTACCCCCCTCTGTAACTCACCTTGAATTTCACATCCATTTTAATTTTCATAAAACACCTTTTTCTCTTTCTACTTGTTACATTTTTACAACCAGTCATCTATCCTTTCTATTTTAAACCTAT
Organism: Protopterus annectens; assembly: GCF_019279795.1. NCBI lineage: Eukaryota > Metazoa > Chordata > Ceratodontiformes > Protopteridae > Protopterus > Protopterus annectens. The sequence continues at coordinate 480,722,892 of NC_056727.1, forward strand.
ATCTTGCTCCCTGCGGAACTTTCTGTTTCTTAAAAATAGTGCCCTGGCACTAAAAGTTTTATCATTATTGTAAATACTGTAAATATGTCTATAGACTCAGGGGTGGGTCACTATTTTCTCTCCTTCAACATTAGTATGATTGCATGGTTAAGATTATAGAACTAGGAATCCTCACTGTTTTGTCTATATTCTGTTGTATTTCCTTCTATACAATTACTAAGCTAATTAGCTCTTTTTTACATGCCTGTAATATTTTTACCCTGCTGTGCTGTTTTTAAGTACCTTTTTTATGTTTGGCACTAGTATATAGTGGAGCTTTTCTCCTCGGGCTTCTGCTGAAAATGGACATATATCCAGCCAGACTAGCCCGGTCAACAAATGTAAAATAAAATAAAATAAAATCTTATCTGCCCCAATTCTTGGCATTTCAGTGAGGAAAATGCTATAGAATCATTGATTCCCAAGCTTGATGACCAGCCAGATTTTTGACTTAGAGAGGATACTTATAAGACCCTGTTTGTGGCTGCCAGAGTAAAATACATAGTTATCAGTGCAATTTTAAAATCACTAATGCTTCTGCTAAGGTATGCCAGTTTGTATGTGTAGCTGTACAAGATGGCTTGGCTACAGTTGCTCTTTCCCAAGGAAGAGATCAGGAACAAGATACAGGATGTCCATACTTTAGGTGATGTGCTCGTTGGCCCGTGTCTCTCTCAACCTCTTTTTGCAAGAATTCTAGATAAAGCCTAAAATAATTGGAATACAAATGTCCACAATTAGGCTCCATTTTTAAACATTATAACATGCAACTTCCGGACAATAACAAATATGAAACTTTAATGTCTAGCATTATTTACTGACTTTAATCCTCAGTGATTTATCAGAAAATAAAAAAATATAGGGCAAAATATGAGGCCAAATCAGAGATGTTCTGCAAATTTAAGGTCATCTGAGAGGTATGCTGTCCAGGACCTGGTTGATAACCTGCTAATGAACAGACTCTTGTCTTTGTTGGGCCTCTATGAACTCTTTCTGTCAGTTTTACTCCTTCCTGTGCCAGATCTGGCCAGACCCAAAAGAGAAATAGGCCTCCTCAGCATTGGAAGAAGCCATTCAGGTGCCACTTCAGTGCTGCAAAGTTGCCCAAATTAATGACTATCCCAGCAGTCCAACACAGTCCTAACTATGGTGTCAGCCTGCCCATGAGGGGGGGGGGGGTCACCAAGTTCAGCATTACTGTGAGAACCATCAGAAAAGACCTCTGGATTCTAGACATAGTCATCTCCACCCACCACCTGGAGCTCATTGATTTTCACCAAGAAAGAGTGGCACTGGGATCAGTCCATTTCACTGGTGCTGTTATGATAGACTCAAACTGTATTGTTAAGAGGGACTTTGAAGACTGGTAGGGAGGTAGCTCCTAGCTGTTCTTGAGCCTGTAGGTAATGGATTATTTTTGTCTGATTCAGTACCTCAGTAGCTTCATCTCGTTTTTGCTGTGCATCTGGTTCCTGCTATTATCCCAGGAGATTGTCATGCTTTTGCAGCTGCATATGGTCTGGCTGCTGCTAGCTGTGGCAGATGCTTTTTTGCCACACCAGTATCTGGGTCTCATGTAAGACTGATCTGGTTTGCTATAGCTGGGCATCACTTCTATTACAAAGTATTGAGTTTATGGATTTCCACATTGCCAAGACTATTCACCAGGGTGCTGACCGTGGTGGATGAAGCCTTGAAGAAGAAGGTTCTCTCCTACTTGAAAAACTGGCACCATTATTGCTAAATTTGGTCGACTTCTTTGAGACGGTCACCAAAGCCATGGATGAGGGGAAGATGGTGCACACTGCCTACCTTGACCTGGCCAAAGCCTTTGACACTATTCCCCACTTGGGCATAATAGATAAACTCTCTCAGCTAGGCATCAATCCATATGTTACCAGATGGGTAACAAACTGGCTCACTGATAGAACCCACGTAGTCAAAATAGGGGAAGCCACCTCAAGCAGTAGACCCGTAACAAGCGGTGTACTCCAGGGTTCAGTCTTGGGGCCTCTGTTATTTTGGATATAATTTTCTGAGGTGCAGGCCAAAACCAGTGGGCTATGGCTGACCAAGTTTGCAAATGATTGCAAGCTGGGTGCTGTCATCAATTCCCCTAGTGATGTGGACATCCTCCGAGAGGGTCTCACTCAGACAGATGACTGGTGCCAAAATCATTGCCGCAAATTGAATACCAAAAAATGCATCATCTTCCGCTTTGGGGAGAGTGACATCCCCACAAATTGTCTGTTTCTTTGAGCTCAGCACTTGTTCAGAACTCATTGTAAGCACTAAATAAGCTACAAATTACTACAGCACTCAACTTTCCTCACTTGTCTAGAGGAAAACAGTTTTTAGTACTTAATAAATAAGCACCTATCCATTCATGTCTAAGGGTCAGCTCCCGGTGTTTTCTCCTGTCTACCTGATGAATCTGGGCATCTTGGGGCAATGCAGCAATTGCCTCATGTACACAGGCAACCCTCTCCTCCAACCACCCAACACTACAACCTGTGAGAGATGCACTTATATAACTAAACTGGAAGTAAATCTCTCTTCACCCAAGACTGGACTAGACAGCCAAGAGGAGAAGGTAAACACTTGCACCACACCGCATTCAACACATAGTCCCTCAAAATCTACACCACCAAAACATACACATAGAAAAACAAAACACACACCTACATTTGCGGACACACTAAAAAAAAATCTCCCCAAGCAACAGGGACCTCCAAAGTAGAAACGCAAGCAACCTCCACCCCCCAACACAACCCAAATGACACATAGTCCACAGACTCAGTGTGCTACTCAACCACAGCCCATAAGGCATAACAATATACCCAACACTCTAGTCATAGGTAACTCTATAGTCAGGCACACTGATGTTCCACTCACCAGGCTAAACAAGGAGAAAGCTACTGTCAGCTGCCTGTCAGGTGCCAGGATCCGCCACATAAAGCATGCACTCAGGTCACTCCACAGCAAGTACAAATATGACTCTGTCATTGTCCATGTTGGTGTGAATGACCTGAGACATACCTCCCTGGACTACATGAAAAGAGACATGGAGGAGCTTTCTGATCTTGTAGCCCAGGCAGGTATGACTCTAGCCCTGAATAGCATCCTGCCATCACCCAGAACGATACCACAGTACAAGGACAAATGATTGACTTCAACAATTGGCTAAGCTTCTGGTGTCATTCTAAGGGGATCCAGTATCTGTCTGCCTGGGATGACATGATCGACAAACCATGATGCTTTGCCAGAGATGGCCTGCGCCTGTCTCCCTTGGGATTCTGGATACTGGCTAATGCTCTTGCCATCCCTATAGTGCCTTTTTAGGCAAGATTCAAATGACGAATTCACCACCGTAACAGGTACAAGCAAGCAAAATCTGAGGGTAATGCTACTTAATGCTAGAAGTCTAAACCTCAAAATGCACTCACATGAGTCACTCCTTAAAATGGAGAACATCGACATCTGTGCAGTGATGGAGACCTGGTTCAAGGCTCCAGAGAGCACCCCTGCATTACCAGGCTATAATTCATACCACACCTTTTGGCCACCTAACCTGAACCAAAGCATTAAAGGCGGAGGCGTGTCCATATTCATTAAGGATATCCACACCTCCAGGCTAGTTGCTCAGCATGATGCATCTTAGATTATCCAAGTGCAACTAACTCTGGAAAAGACTGCAATGCAAATTTTAGCTTGCTACAGATCCCCCACCATGCCCCAGGATTCCCACTCCTCATTTCTTGATACACTGGAAAATATTAGGGTACAACCTAACACCCTAATAATGGGCGATTTCAACTACCCACCATTACCTGGGAAAACTACTCATGTACCAAATCTTGTGCTCAATGTTTTGTGGAATTCATAAATTCCAATGCCTTGGATCAACTTATCCACACCTCCACCAGGGGCAGCAATATCCTAGACCAGGTCATTACCAACATGGGTAACCGGTGTTCCACACCAGAGGTCAATTCCTTGTCGGTCAGATCCGACCACAAGCAAATCACCCTAGACATCCACATCCCACCCTCACCCCCCATTAGGGAAACCACCGTAAATATTTTCTCCAAAGCCAACTTCACGCTTCTTAAGACAGAAGTGGCAAACTTCACAGCACCCATGCTGATGGACAATAGAGATACAACTGCTGAATCCTATACAATTGCACTTTATAAGCACTTACACGAGTGCATGGATCATGCAATCCCTAACAGAACCAAGATGCTATTCTCCAAAAAAAGAATGAGGTCCATGACAAAGTGGCCTCTCAGCTAGCCACCATTGAGTCAATATCTAACTCCTCTGTGCGACTGATATCTCACGCATCAGAAGGAGCAGTTAGAGCAGTGAGTTCAGCTGCAGTCTTGAGATGACATGCCTGGATGCGCTTGTGCAATTTCGCAGAACCCTTTAAGGCTTCCTTCCTTAACGCTCCCATTGAGGCCTCCTTGTTATTTGGACCCAAAGTTAAAAGCACACTGGCCAGATGTGAACAGAATAGTAAGACCCTTTCTGACGTAGGTGTCTGTTATTCTTCCCCTTAATCCAAATTGTCCCTCCAGACCAGATAGGATCCGGATTCTACTCAAGACTATTTTTGGTGCCAAAGAAAACCGGGGACTGGAGACCAATTTTGGATCTCAGTGTATTGAACAAGTTTGTGAGAGTACAAAAATTCTGGATGGTCACAATACAGTCTCTCCTCCTGCTTTTGGAAAAAGACTATTGGATGTGCTCGATAGATCTTCAAGATGCGTACTACCACATAAAAGTGGACAGGCCATCAAGAAGATTTCTGCACTTCTGTGTGGGAGCCAGTCACTACCAGTTCAGAGTACTGCCCTTTGGACTCTCTACAGCCCCCACAGTGTTCACAAAGTGCATGGCAGCTGTCACAACTCACTTGTGACTTCAAGGATTCCAGGTTTTTCCATACCTAGACGACTGGCTCATTTCTGCCCTCACCAGACATCTACTGGAAGAAACCCTGGCATACCCTCTCCTCACTGCACAAAGGCTAGGCATAACCATAAACTGGCAAAAATCCAATCTCACTCCATCTCAGTCGACAGAATTCATAGGGGTTCTCTTGGACACAAAGAGTTGCAGAGCTGCTATTCCAGAGCACAGAATTTTAAGGATAAAGCAACAACTGATTCCAGTCTTTTCAAGGGAAAAATCCATGGCTCACTCGGTTCTACAGCTGTTGGGTTCCATGGCAGCCTCTATCACCATTGTCACCCTGGCCAGGTTTCACATGAGGCTTCTACAATGGCTACTGCTCACCCAATGGTATCCTTTTCAGCATCCTCTTTCAGCCATGATTCGTGTAACCCACAGGTGCAAACAGGATTTAAATTGGTGGATGACACACAATCTGTCACAATGGTCTCGCCCCTTCTCCCCCAGCAACCCAAGGCCACAGTGACCATGGACACCTCCCTGATGGGGTGGAGGGGGCTATGTCAGGGGCAGACAGTCCAAGGCACTTGGTCCGAACTGGAGGCCCATCTGCATATAAATGTTCTAGAGCTGAGGGCGGTGCTTCTGGCATTGCAAGCATTCCATCCCCTGCTGCCGTCTGGGACAATTGCAATTCAATCAGATAATATGGAGGTGGTCTGGTACATCAACAAGCAAGGTGGAACCAAATCATACCCCCTTTGTCGAGAGGCCATGAGGATATGGCAATGGGCGATGGCTACCAACTGTTTTCTTCTAGCAACGCATATTCCCGGGAGTTCCAACGTGATAGCAGACAGACTCAGCAGGTGCATTCTTCAACCTTACGAGTGGTCTTCTTTAAGCATTCCCACCCTTTCCCCTCATTCCCCAGTTTCTGAAGAAAGCCCGTCAGTTAAAGAGCAAGGTGATCCTCATAGCACCATATTGGCCTCGACAGATTTGGTTCCCCTTCCTTTGGCCTCACCTACTAGATCGACCATGGATTCTCCATCCATCCTCGGAGTTGATCTCACATACACAGAACCTGATTCATCCCAACTTGAACAGCCTGAAGCTCATGGCTTGGCTACTCCAATTCCCTTGATTGCCAGGCAGAATGATCTTTCTTTACCAGTACTTGACATTCTTATTGCATCTCATAAGTCTTCCACTAGAATTACTTATCTGAGCAAGTGGAAAAGATTTACCTGTTGGCTGAAAAGTAGATCCTTTCTCAGCACCAGTGTCGATAATACTAGACTATCTGGCCGACCTATTCCAATCGGGTCTATCGGCCTCTACCATTAGAGTTAATTTGGCTGCAATTTCTAATTTTCATGAAGGTGTCCAAGATTCCTCTCTTATGTCCCACAAATTGTGCAAGACCTTCATAAAAGGTGTGAATCATCTGAAGCCACCCTTTAAAGAACCAATTCAACCACGGGATTTATCATTAGTTCTACAAGCTCTGACAATGCCACCTTTCGAACCTTCCTCTTCTTGCGACCTGTTTTTGTTCGCCATTACTTCTGCCAGACGTATTTCTGAGCTTCAAGCTTTATGTATCAAGAGTCCATACTTGATTTTTCATAGAGATAGAGTGTCTCTGAGAACTAATCCATCATTTCTGCAAAAAGTGATCTCAGAAATATCCATTAATCAAACCATTGAATTGCCAGTTTTCTTTCCCAATCATTCAAACAGAGGAGAGTATTGCCTACATACCCTAGATATCCACAGGCAAATCCATTTTTACTTAAACAGGACTAGGTCCTTTCGTAAATCTGACCAGTTATTTTTGGCTTTTTCTGGACCTAGATTAAGATCTGCTGTTGCTAAGGTCACATTAGCTAGATGGTTGAAGGACTGTGAGACCTTTATTTACACACAACGTAATATCTCGTTGCCTACTACCATGAAAGCTCATTCAACAAGGACGGTGGTAACTTCTGCTGCCTTCTATGCCAGAGCTTCTTTACATGACATCTGTGCAGCTGCAACTTGGGCTACGCCTCATACCTTCATCAATCATTACAAATTTGATTTGGCCTCCAGGGGAAGAGCATCTTTCGGTTCTGTGGTGCTCAGGAATGTCCTTCCATGAGAGCCTGTCAGGAATAGAGGTAGCTGGGGATTCTGTCCCATACGTAAGGAATGAATGAGGATTAACAATATCAGATACCATAATGTTCCATCTGTATTCTTGATCCTCGTTCAGTCATTACGACCCTCCCTCCTTCCCCCTCCTGTGGTTTCTAGTGAATCTCACCACCCGGTTCTCTTAGGTTATTTGACCAGAGGTAGCCTCTACCTTCTTTGACTTGCAAACTCAATCTGAGGTAACAGGGAGGAGGGGGGTTGTGGGTAAGAGTTTAACTCGAGAGTTTGAAGCTGACGCGTGCTTGGAAAATGGCCGGCTTGGTTCCAAGGTCGGAACCGATACCCATGCGTAATGACTGAACGAGGATCAACAATACAGATGGAACGTTATGGTAAGACATAACTTCTTTTTTGTGCTTAAGAGTTTGCCATTTACTCTTCTTTAGTAACACCTATTGTTCCAGAGATATGAATATTTGTTTGAAATGTGAGAACGTAATTTGATTCTGTTAAAAGCTTAGGCTTCGCCCATTGGAAGTTACAGTATAAACTTCATGGAACTCTATTGAAGGGAATGATTTATATCACTTGTCTAATAATGTAGTGTCAGATTTATAACATTTTGTAATTTACAGGTGAGTGCTTGCTAATGGTAAAGAGGGGAGTGAACTGATGGGCTCCAGAAACAAACAAGTGTATGTAGCTGGCACCCTATGCACATTGTATATTTGCTGGGTTCATGGGTATCCCTGAATGCGGTGTTTTTCTGAAAAAAAATAGCAAGTTTCAGTTGATGGAGAAGCAAAACCCTATCAAGAAGTTATGAGGGAGAGACCTCTTGTATACCATTGTTGACAAAGAATCGGGCTGATCATGAATGTGGTTCTTGATAAGCTTCTATATCCTGACTCTCTTCTACCTATTTTAATTACACTACAGGCTAAGCAGAGCTAGACTGTGGCATTGATAACATGGCTATTCAGGTCTGTCAAGGCGACTTGCACAACTTGCTATAAAGGAGACTATGATGGTATTCCTCCCATCCATTCTTTTTTAGCATTTTGTGGGCCTTGGTCTGACATCAGACATTCCTTTTGTTGTTTAAAAAAAGAGTTAACAATTGGGTTTTTGTATCTTTCTTGGCATTAGAGTTTGTGTTAGAATTTGATTAAAAAAATTGTAGAGATAGATGAAATGTATCTTTAATAAGTTGTATTTCTTTTAGCAGATTGTGACTTGTATTTTTTCTAGACATGGACAAAGATAAGAGTTTTAGAAAGTGTCAAAAGTGTGGCCAAAAAATTTCCCCCCAAAACACCCTTGAGTTGTGTCTGGTGTCCTTCAGGGTGGACAGTCTAACTGCAGAATGCTTTATCCCTGCCTGATGAAAAGAACAGATTGATCATTCTAGGCTGCTGCCTCTTGACTCCAAGACTGACAAGCCCAGGAAGGCTTTAGACAAAGAGAAGCATAAAGACAAAGAGAGATAAGAACAAAGAGCCTTGTAGAGTCATCGTTTTCTCCAACAAATCACTTAAGAGATCAAGTAGATTTTTTTTAAGAGGGAACTGTCTTATCCTCTTCTTCTTTCAGATCCTTAATGTCCAACAAAAGTAATTCAGAAGTTGATTTGGATCACATGATGAGGGCATTTCGGAATACTCAGATAGGGATGGGTGTCCTCCCATCCCCCTCAATCCTAAAAGTGGATAGGGCTGTCCCTGCCCTGCATCTCCATTTTTATCTCCTTTCCCAGTCCATGTTTTGGCACCAGTGGGCTTGGAGCCAACACTGTCCTGAAGTCTGTTTCCTCAGGACTGACTTGCACTCCTGATTTGGTCTCCAAGGGTTTCAGTCTGATGCACTTTACTCAAGACCCTTGGAGTTAAATTGGTCATGGGATCATCATTTCAATGCCATTCCTTCTGTGATGTTGTCAGAGCCATCTCACATGACTCCCTTTTAAATATTGGAGACATCAGTCTTCGAGACCTTAGCACTGTTTTGAGGGTACCTTCCTCAGTGTTACTCACCTCTTCTTCGGGAAGGCTGGACCTGGCTGCAGAGATGTTCAGCTCTCATCCATCTGAAGAGAGTACAGCCTTTCAGATTATGGGTATGATCCTTGTTTCTTCAATGGTGCAGATATGGGCAGAATTCCTTGGTTTTGATTTGACCCAATGACTCCCTGTCTTTTTTGTCTCAGTGTCACCATGCATCCTTATTTCAAAGCTAAGACACTGACCTCAAAAACACTCCTCAACTGCATGATGGGTCCTATGAGGAGTTGGATTCCCCACCTACCAACTTTCCAAGAAAGAGGACTTACAGGAGTTGGAACAGTGACCCCCCCCCCCCAACCAGAGTCAGTCACTTCAGACAGCAGCTCAGAAGATTGAGAGAGTTAACCCCAGTCTCCTTCAGAGTTCACCATGAGATCCTCAAATTAATATGCCAGAGGGTATCTTGAGGCCTGTGGTTCATTCCCCTCTATATTCTGGATGCTCCCTCAAACAGACCACCTCATTGATTTGGTTGTTAGGAGATCATGGCAAGAGCCTGACACCTTTGATCACATGGACCTTTGAGTCAGTACTCCATAAGTCAGAGAAAATTCTTAGACCTCCAAAGGACAGTTTTGGGCCAGGGGTCCTGTGATGGATTCTATCAATCTGGCAAAAAGAGCTGGCAGAGGATACAACTACTGTTCATCTGCCCATTAAAGAGTCCAGGGCCATGGGCAGGGTAGGGAAATGGGCATATACTTCAGGTAGTTATGCTCTTAGGGTCCTGGACAAGGCTATCCTATGAATCATTTCCAGAGACTGCTCACATCAGACTACAGAAGGCATTTGGAGTCCACTCTGGACACAACGAATGCCACTCACCTCTTCATGTGGCTCCCTCATAATGCAGCTGACGGAGCCGCATGTGCTGCAGAAGCAGGCATTACTATAAGGTGTTGGGCCTGGCTTCTCTTTTGCAACTTTGCAGGCAACCTTAATAAAACAGCTTTCACAAATAGCCCTATGATCAGTCATCTTTGTTTGGTCCTTATGTGGAGGAGAAACTACAGAAATGCAGACAAGATGGGAAGACACTTTCTGTCATAAGAGTTAGATCTGAGACCCTACAAAGATCATGTAATGGGAACCAAAAGGGGTACAAATCTGTTTTGGTTCAAGAAAGCCAGGTGTCAACACTTTGTATCAATGTCTATCAAAGGTGGCTGTGGCAGAAGGTGCCCCTTTAATGATTGCAGATGCAGAGGGTGAGGTGGTCCACAGAAACAGGAATATTATGGCCCCTTCTCTGATATAAACTTCACCAGCCCTAAATGGCACTGCCTGACCTCTCCCCTGTGGAGGTAGTTTGGGATCATTTATCCCTATACTGTCCTGCATGGAGGGCCATCACACATGACTTGTGGTTGCAAAGAATAATATCTGTAGGTTATACAATTCCCTTACCCCGTACTCCTCCCCAGATATTATGGCATTTACCATCACATTAACAAAAGACAACCAAAAGAGGTATTCTCTTTCTGCTTTAGAAAAGAGCCATCCAAGAAGTCCCACCAAGTCAGACAGGGTCAGGATTCTATTCAAGATTTTTAGGTTCTGATAAAAAAAAAAAAAAAAAAAAAAAAACAAGAAACTCAGGCCAGTTTTGTTCATCATGGTAACAATGCAATCAATTTTGCCTTGCCTACAAGCAAATGATTGGATGTGCCACATCCAGTCTCCACATCAAAATACGCAAGGCTTCCAGAAGGTATCTGTACTTCTGCCTGGAAGCCAATCATTTTTTTTTGTTTAGGACCCTGCCCTTTGTTCTCACCACAACCCCCCACCGAGTGTTCACCTACTGCACGACCATAGTAGCCGCACATCTCTGGCTATGAGAACTTTGAGTATTTGAGTATTTCCATATTTCCATATTTGGACAACTAGCTCCTTGCTGCCGCAATAAAAGGATTGTGCTCCATAGATCTCCAGACATGTATTATCAAATAAAGATAGCAAAGCAGTCCAGGAGATTTCTCCATTTCTGGCTGGGAGTTCATCACTTCCAGTTCAGAGCACTGCCCTTTGGTCTCACCACAGCCCCCAGGGTATTTGCCAAATGCTTCACAGAGGTTACAGCATACCTCAGACTGCACAGGTTCCAAGTGTTCCCTTATTTAGATGATTGGCACCTTACTGCACCAACCAAGGATCTACTGGTGAAATGCAGGGATTTCTTGCTCCACTTTGCCCTGTAACTAGGAATCACAATCAACCTTCTCAAGAGATGTCTAACGTCAACACAACAGACAGAATTTTTCGGATGCCACCTGGACACAGTTCTCCAAATAGCCAAACTTCCCCAATCCAGAATACTTTCTGTGCATCAGATAGCTTCAGAGGTCCTTCACCATTCTTGTCCTCCAGCAAGACTTGTTCTTCTGGTTTTATGTTTTATGACTGCTGCTATCACTCTCTTTCCTCAAGCAATGTACTGCATGAAAGTTGTACAATTGACTGTTTCTGTTGAGTAGTCCCAAAGGTCTCAGCTACTTCATGTTCTGTTCCACCTCACACCAATTTGCAAGAAACACATCTCTTGGTTGGTGACCTCCCCCATAGTGTCATGGTGTCAACTGTTTTCCTTTCCACCCCTGTGCTGTGGTAACCATGGAGACTTCACTTCTGGAGTGGGAGGGGGCATTTTGAAGGGAAGACTGTTCAAGTTTCATGGTCAGCAATGGAAGCCAGACTTTACATCAGTGTTTTGGAGATGAGGACAGTCCTGTTAGCATTGCAAGCCTTCCGGGACTCCCTACCCAAGGGTGTGATTTCAGTTCAGTCAGACAGCATGGCTGTAGTCCGGTATATCAACAAATTGAGGAGAATCTGATCTTACCCACTATGCGAGGAAGCCATGAGACTGTGGCAATGGGTGATGTCTTCCCATCACTTTATAGTGGAAACACACATCCTGAGGACTTGCAGTGATCTGGTGGACAAATGAAGCAGGTTTATCCTTCTATCTCTTGAGGGCTCCCTCAGTCAAGCAGTGGAAACTCAGATTTTCAGTCACTGGGGTCAACCATGCTGCAATCTTTTTGCTTCATGCCTAAAAAAGAAATGCAGCAGTTACTTTGCCCTGATCCCTCCACAGGATCAGTCACCAAGGGATGCTGTAGTCCATACGTGGCCCCCGGGGCCTTCTTTATGCCTCCTCCCACCTCCCCTGATTACCAGATTTCTTCAGAAAGCCAGAAGGTGCAAGACCAAAGTGATCCTCATCACCCCCTTTCGGTCCCTGCAATTTTGGTTCTCTTTCCTCTGGCCTCATCTAATACACCTGCCCTATTTATTGGACCCCTGTCCAGATTGTCTCCAGCACCTGTCCAGTGAACCACACCAGGACTTCAAAACTTTGAAGTTAACCACATGGTTTCTGCAATTCTAATGGTGGCCAGAGATGCCAGGCTGTCCACCTCTATATATCAAATTTCATCCTTCAAACAAAAACCCAATACCAGAAAGGTTTATCTCAAGGCTGCAATGCCTTCCACACCTTTAGACCGCAAAAGAAATGTGTGAAAACCAAAGGAGGCGGTGTTTCAGTCTATATTAGAGATAAATTTACCTCCAATTTAGTTAGACTGGAGAACTCCATGGAGTAACTCCAGGTCCAGGTTGCAGTGGGTAAGACCCCTATTCAAGTCATAGCCAGTTATCTATTCCCTTTCATGGGTCATGATGCCCATAAAGCCTACTTGACCAAACTGGAGACAATCCAGATTTTACACACTGGTTATGGGGGATTTCAATTATCCCACCATCAACTGGGAAACCTATGCTAGCCCTAGCTTACTAGAGCAAAAGTTCCTTGACTTTGTTAATTGAAATGCCCTGGAACAAACTGTCCATACCTGGACAAGGAGAACAAACATTCTGGATCTGGTTCTCACCAACTTGTCAAACAGATGCACTGCTGCAACTGTCAGACCCTCATTATTTAAAACTGACCACAAATCAGTTACCTTCAAGCTGGCACTAACGCCAGAACTCACAAAGGGTGAAATCAGACTAAAACACTTCACCAAGGCAAACTATACACTCCTAGGTGAAGGTATAAATGCATTCCAAGCCCAACCCCATGCCAGAAGTGTAACTACACCAAAGCTTATATTAAAGCCCTCTATAATCACTTGCATAAGTGTATAAACTCGGCTGTACGAGAAAGAATCAAAGCCAGAGCCCCAAGTAAAAACAGGCTGCCATGGTGAACATCCAGCATCAACAAACTTTACAATAAACACAGAAAGTTGCTGTCCAAGAAAGGAAAGGCAAGGAAACAACAATGGAAAAGCTCCCTCCTCAGCCTCAACAGGCAAATAAGACAACTTGTCAAATACCCCAAGGGCTCCTTTGAGAGAAACTTAGCAAGTACAGCCAAGGATAACCATAAGGCCTTTTACAGCTAGGTATGTAACCTAAAGGGTAGGACCCAAGAGTGTGCAGAACTAGTGGTCAACGGTATCACACACACTGACCCCACAGAGATAGCAAACCTGGTCTGGCAAACATTTCACTCCCTTATCCCCTCCTAACTTACAACAAACCTTCCTCCAAACTCCCCCCACCCTACATATCTGAAGAGCAGGTCCTCAAAGCCTTGTCCAATGCAAAAAACGCAGCATCTATGGGACCAGATGACATCCCAGGTTGTCTTCTAGACAGGTTAAAACATGAACTAGTATCACCACTAAGTACCCTTTTCAATCATAACCTAACCACAGGCTTTGTTCCTGCAGAATGGAGAACAGCAACAGTTATTCCCCTCCTCAAATACCCAGGTAATTACAGACCCATAAGCCTGACCAGCCTCAGCTGTAAAGCCATGGAACGTATCATTATGGACCTCATAAATAAAGGCATAGGTGACCTCCAAACCCTGGATCCTACCCAGTACATCTTCGTGAAGGGCAGATCTACATGTTAAATCTGATGAATTTCTTTGAAAATGTGACCAAGGCCACTGGCGAGGGCATATCTGTGCACACAGCATACCTTGACCTGACAAAGACTTTCAACACAATCCCACATTCAGGCATTACTGATACTTAGCAGCCTGAAATCTCAAAAATTCTTAGTTACCAGTGTTCAACTTTAAGATGAGGAAACTGAATATAAACCCCTTCATTGTAAGATGGGTTACAATCTGTCTCACAAACTAGACACACATTGTCAAAGTGGATGACCTCACATCAACCAATAGATGTATTACCAGTGGGGTGCCACATGGGTCAGTGCTGGGCCCCCTACTGTTTGGTATATACTTCTCAGATGTTCAGGTCAAAACCAAGAGACTGTGGCTAACCTAGTTTGCAGACAACTGCAAATTAGGTGCAATCATTGAATCCCCAAATGATGTCAATATATTCCAGGAGAGTCTCGCGCAGACCAACAACTGGTGTATTAGTCAGTCTCATATTGAATGCAAAGAAATGCATCATCATTCCCTTTGGCACAAAAAATGTCCCCTCACGCTATCAAATGAACAACAGTACCCTAAGTACCCAGAAGTGGTAAGGGACCTGGGATCACAAGTTGACTGCGACCTTAACTTTGATCACCATGTGACTACTGTAGTAAGGAAAGCTGTCTACATAGCACACTTGATTAGTAAAGGCATTGCGTCGAGAGCAAAAGAAGTTATAATCCCCCCTATACTTGGGACGTATCCGGCCCATAATTGAATATAATGCCCTGTTTGCCTGCACCATAATAAGCAGCTGCAGCAATTAGGGAGACCTCAGAAGTTTCTAACAAAGAAGATCAAGGGGCTCTAGCATGTGCCTTACACAGACCAACTAAAGTCCCTGCCACTATACTCCGTATCATGTAGACTTCTTAGGGGAGGCTTATGCCTGGCCTACAGAACAATCCAAGACCCAAACCTAATGAACTTGCTGCATATCCATAAATCAAACAATATTAAGGCTATCCGTTCCAGGGACCTAAATGTGGCCTGTAACTTAAATCAGACATGCTGGAGGGACAGCTTTATCTCCCAGTGAATGCTGCATCTTTAGAACAGACTACCAAACAGGATATCAATTCATGTGAAGCATAGCACCTCTATGACATTGTTCAAGAGGAACCTGGGTGAGTGGATGGGGCACCATAAACTCTTCCTGAGGATAGAGCCCACAATCCTCCTGGACATGGGCAGTCATCACTAAATGCAATCATGGGTATTGACTAGCATTTCTATGGTATTACATTGGGATAAAACACTAAGCTTAAAATGACCTCTAGGTCAATAGCCTAGTAATCTCGTGTGATCATATGATTAATAAATGGAAGAGGTTTAAATTATGGAATTCTCCAAGGGTCTAGACCTTTTTCATCCCCCTTCCATCCATCTTAGACATTTTAGCAAAATTGTTTCACAAGGGATCTGTCTTCTCCACCATCAAGATACAGTTAGCAGCTATTTTTAATTTTCATGTAGGGCAAAACCAAATGTTTGTTGGTCTTTTAAATATTTCCAGGGCTTTTGTGAAAGGAACTTTTCTGTTGAGACCTGATATCAGAAACCTATTAATCCCATGGGTATCACTATCATGCTTCAGCCTTTGACAAAATCTCCACTCAAGCTGGCATCTACAGTAGATTTAGAGTTTTTGTCTTGGAAGACTACATTCTTGGTGGCTATTATGTCAGCAAGGAGGTTCTCAGAGTTACGAGCCTTCTTTTGTAAATCCTCTTATCCAGTTTTCCATAAAGACAGGATTTCTTTGACAACAAATCCACAATGTATTCCGAAAGTGGTCTGTGAAGCAAACCTTAATCAAACTATCAATCTACCAGTGTTTTCACAACGTATTCCAACAAAGGAAAACATTTTCTGCATTTGCTAGATCTTCTTCAACAACTCCGTTTCTAGTTGCACTGAAAAAAGCATTTCAGGAAGTCTGATAAGCTTTTCCTTGCTTTTTTCTAAAATTAAATTTGGTCAAGGACTACCTTATGTAATCATATCCCGAGACTTTCCAACTGTATTACTTTTGTCTACAATCAGTTGGGATTAACTTTATAAGGTAACCCAAATGCATTATTCTACTAAGGCGGTACCTACCTCTACTGCTTTTTTAGGCAGGGTATCTATTGATGAGAGCTGTGCTACACTGACTAAGTCTGCTGTTCACATCTTTGTATCATGCTACAAGCTGAATGTACAGTCAAGTGCCTGTACAACTTTTGGCTCCACCATTTTCAGGAATATCCTGCCTTGATTCCCATGTGTTTTAGTAGCTCTGGACTCTATCCCCAAAGGTTGAATCAGATGAAAACAGACAACATTGGATATAAAAGTTATGTACTTACATAAAACTAGATCCATGTTGTCTTGTTTTCATTTGGTTCAACTTCCTTCCCACAGTTTGAATTGTCTTTTAGAAATCGGTTGAATGGTTGGATCTGGCCAGGGACCCCATCTCTAGACAGCCTTTCCCTGGCTGGCTGTAACAGTTTCATTATTATCCACCATTATGTCAAGAATTGGTTACTGTTATAGGATGATGTATTTTAACTGCAAGCAAGCAAACTGGATCTGAAGTATTCTGGGAATTGGTGGGAATTATAAGTAGGGGGAGGAGTCAGAAACCAGGCTGCTAACTTCAGAAAACTGCTGAGGTTGGATCCAGTCAGATCTGATAACCAAAAGTGGAAAAGGACTAAAACAAGACAACATTGGTCTAGTGTTATGATAAGTACATAACTTTTGTTTCAACCTACACAGAATCAAACCTTTAGAAAGATGGAAAAGATTCTCAACTGTTTGTGTCATTTGCTGCTAACAAACATAGCTCTAAAGAGTCTAAAGTCACCCTCTCCAGATGGCTTTCTAATTGAGCATCATACATTTACTCTGCTCACAGCTGTCCCTTACCATGCAAACCCAAGGCCCATTCTGCTAGGTCTGTCGCTACTTCCACAGTTTGCTTCAGAAATTCCTTAAATGATGAAATTCATGCTTCAGCAACATAGTCTATGTTGCACACCTTTGCCAATTATTATAAAATTGATGTTATTTTGAGGTCTAGGGACATTTTTGGAGACACTGCCCTTAGTGATCTCCTGTCATGACTCCACCCAGGTGTTTGGTAGCTGGGGATTCTGACCCATCAGTTGAATGGCATGAATAGAATCTGTACTTACCATGACACTGGATCCTTTCATCCACTTCAATCTGAAACTTTGCCCATCCAAATTTCCATTCTGTAGGACATAAAGAACACTTGAAATCATTTCTGCTAGTCCTTACAAGACTCACTCTTATTTCTTGGCAACAAACTCGATCTGAGTTAGCTTTACACACTGGTGTATCATGGGAAGGCAAAAATGAAAGAATCTTAAGGTTGGAGGATTAGTTTTGCTGGTTCAGATCTGACAAGAGGCTCGAGGATCCATCAGCTGCATCAGATGGAGGTTGATGGAAGAATCCTATGTTAAGAACATAACTACCATTTATTTGTGAAACTTGAACACATTGTCTTCACTTCAGCATGTTTGTATTGTGACACAAATTGCATCACAAGCCAATTAATACCTTTGTGAGAGCTTTTTATTAAACTATGAATGTTAAGTTGTCAATCTCGCCTTCATTCTTGCTGGATGGGTTCGGAGCCGATCCTCGGCTCCGACTCGGCACTAGCTTTAGCTCGAGAACTCCTTTTACCAGCTCGAGGCAACCCTATATCCCATGATGCAAGGCGGAACTACCTTAGATCTCGTTTGCCGCTTAGCGAAAGAGGTCTCCTTTGCCAGCTGAGGTAAGTTTTTTCTTGTTAAAGAAGAAAAAGTTTAGTTAGGGGTTTAATTTCCCTTCAGTGTTAGGTTAGCCTGTATTTAGTACAGCCCACCCTATTCCCTTCCTTTTTAAACTTTTAAAATACTTTTTTCAGTTAAAGTTTTAGTCAGGCCTAGTTCCCCAAGTTATTCCCTTCCTGTGTGTCTGTGTAGGGATTAAGTTGTGTGTTTGTGGGGACTGTTTGTGTATATCCTTTTAGGATGTCTAGGGAAGGCAAGGTCTCAGGCTTCAAGAAGTGTGACCAGTGCTGTCAGAAAATGTCCCTGACAGACGGTCACACTTCTTGTGTGTATTGCCTGGTGCCTTTGCACCTGCAGGACTCCTGTGCGTTGTGTCATGCCTTTAGCCAGAGAGTCCTGCAGGAAAGGAGGAACAAATTGATCCTCTGAGGTTTGTTAAAACCTGAAGGTTCTCCTCCTAAGCAAGGGGCAGGAAAACCTCTTAAGCCACCGAAGGCTCAGGCTACAGTGTCCAAGCCTCCTCCGGTGGCTCTGGCTCCGTCGGAGCCGGTATCTGCTCCGGCTGGAGCCGATACTTCTTCTGCTAGAGTAGTGGGTTCGGTGCCGGCCGGCTCCGATACCCTGACTACTGTTGCCTTGTCGGCTCCGGCTGGAGCCGACACTTTATCCAGCATCGGAGCCGAGAGATCCTCGGCTCCATCTGGGGTTCAAGGGACTTCGGCTCCGTAAGAGATCCCGGTCCCCTTCGATACTAAGTATTCACTCGGCTCCGGGGTCTCCTCTTTTGTCGGAGTGGAGCCATCGGAGCCGATCTTCGAGATCTTCCAGGCTGTCTGACCACGATTTGGAGAGGGTGGTGAGCAGGCTGTTGAAATCTCAGGCACTGGCCCAAATGCTCCATAGCCCGTCTCAACAGACTTCGGCTATAGCCCCAATTCTTGAGATTCCTCCTCCGACTCCACACCAGAGTTCGGAGCCGGAGCTTCTTGGGACAGCGACTGTTTCGATGCCGGAGCCGATACATCCTTCGGCTCCGTCATCCTCGGCTCCGATCTCCTCCTTGAGACTTTCCTTGGAGGGATCCGGTCGTCGGGTTTCACTGTCGGCTCGAGGGGCTAGTGGCATCGGACCCTTGTCCGACCCGCTCTCCCTCTCGGAGCTTCGGCTTTGGTAAGCTCGGCGCCGACATCGCCTCGAGCCTTCTCTCCTTGGAGCCGACCATTCCTGTTTCTTCGAGCGGGTGTGTTCAGGTCTCCCGGGAGAGGAGCCTTTGAGGTGATGAGGAGTGTCCTGGCCTCTGAGCCTGGTCAACGGTCTATCCCTCTAGCTCCTCCCTCATCAGTGCCTGCAGATGCCTCTTGCCAGCCTCTTGCTCTCAGGCCCAGGGATCCATCGCCCAGGTTTCCCCACTGGGAATTTCCTCCTCTTCCGAGGTTTCTCCTGACCCTGCAGGGGAACCCCTCGGAAGAGGACGTGTAAGAGGAAACACACAGACTCCCCTGAGTCTACTACATCTGATACCGACTTAGATGAGTCGGAGGGTTCCCACGGTCCCCTCTGAGGATGTCTCATTTTCAGACATCCTTGAGCTCCTCAAACAGAGGGGGAATTGGCCCTCCATTGACCCCTCCGAGGATGAGTCGGTATACCTGGAGGCTTTTGGATCCCGACCCTCCACCTCCTGGGTGTCTCCGCCTTTCGACCCACTCATGCAGGTAGTGGCTTGGAAGGCGTGGGCGGCTCCAGATTCTGTGGAACCTGTCCCCAGGAGACCATCCAAGTTCATCACGGCCCCTTTGGACAAACAGTTCCTGTCCAAAGGTGTCTCTGTGGATGCTATGGTGGTGACGGCGGCCACTAAGAAGGAACTGGCGGATCCTTCAGTACCTGTCCATCCTCCTAATAAGGATTCTAGGACCATGGACAGGTATGGAAAGCGGATGTTTTCTTCAGCGACCTTTGCTATGCGTTCGCTGAATTACCTTTGTCACTTCACCAGGCTTCAACGAGATATTCTCAAGGAACTGGGAGAAGTAGTCCAGGATCCTTCAGCTGCTGGGGCTCAGGAAAAGATTGCCTCTCAGCTAGCTGTCCTGAATTCGATATCTAACTCCTCCATGCGGCTCATATCTTATGCAGCCGATGGAACGAGCAGGGCCGCAGGCACAGGTGTTGCTCTTAGACGCCAAGCCTGGATGCGGCTGTGTAATTTTGCAGACCCCTTTAAGGCGTCCTTCACCAACACCATGTTGACGGTTCGGCTTTGTTCGACCTCAGGTGAAGGATACTTTGACCAGATGTGAACAGGACGGTAAAACTCTTTCTGCCGTTGGAGTCCAGTTTTCCACTCCTTCTAGACCATATCCCAAGGGTCAGAAGGGGGGGAAGATGTGGTTCCGTAAAGCCCAAGGAGCTACACCGGACACACGTGGTCAGTTTACCCCCAGAGGCAGAGGGGGTAACAATAATAGACGCCCTAGAGGCAGGGGGTCCTCAGAACCAGGGCAACAGGGAGCCTCTTCCTGAGAAGCCCTTTCAGCATCCCTGAGGTGTTGCCCGACTGTCCACCCTTGGAGGCAGTCGGGGGAAGAATTTCGCTGTACCCAGTAGCCTGGCAATCCCTATCACAAGAGAAGTGGGTACAGTCGATTATATCCGAGGGTTACAAAATCCCCTTCGAAAGGTTTCCCGTACCTCTACAATCCCTTCCAGACATCTCACCTGGTCAAAGGGATTTGGCAAAACAGGAAGTTTCAAAACTCCTGGGAAAAAGAGCCATCCAAACAGTGCCGGCAGACCAAGTAGGATCCGGCTTCTACTCAAGATTCTTTTGGGTCCCCAAAAGGACGGGAGATTGGAGACCAATACTAGACCTAAGCAGACTAAACAAGTCTGTCAGAAAGGCAAGATTCCGGATGGTCACGCTGCAATCCATTCTGCCCTTTCTGGGCAAGGACAACTGGATGTGCTCGATAGACCTTCAGGATGCGTACTATCATATAAAGATTCACAGACGCTCCAGAAGGTTTCTCCGCTTTCGGCTGGGAGCCAGTCATTACCAATTCAGAGCACTGCCCTTTGGCCTCACTTCAGCCCCCAGAGTGTTCACCAAATGCATGGCAGTGGTCACAGCTCACCTGAGACGCCGAGGATTCCAAGTGTTTCCTTATTTGGACGACTGGCTCCTCTCCGCCACCTCCAAGGATCAGCTTCTTCGGTCCAGAGACTACACCTTACAGCTTTGCAAGAGTCTAGGAATTTCGTGAATTTGAAAAATCCTCTCTGCTGCCTTGCCAATCTATCACCTTTATAGGCAGAGTTAGATACCGTCAAAATGTTAGCCAGGCTAACAAATCAAAGGATTCTGGACATCCAGAAATTTGTTCAGCTTCTGTTACAAAGCAACAAGGTCAAAGCCAGGTTTGTCTTGAAAGTTCTAGGCCTAATGGCTGCAGCCATTGTTCTTCTTCCACTGGCTCGCTTCCACATGCGTCTCCTGCAGTGGATGTTGTTCACGCAGTGGTCGTACCACGATCTGCCCATGAGACACGAGATCTTAGTGACACAGTCTTGCAGGGCTCATCTACGATGGTGGATATCTTCCCCTCTTCTTCATCAGGGCCGACCCTTTGTTCCCCCTCCTCCAGTTGCCACAGTCACCACGGATGCCTCTCTGATCGGGAGGGGGGCATTATCAGGGCAGGATGGTCCACGGGATGTGGCAACCCATAGAATACCACCTGCACATAAATGTCCTGGAGATGAGAGCAGTGCTTTTAATGTTGCAAGCCCTCGACGATTTTCTTCCCACAGGGACTATTGCAGTACAGACGGACAACATGTCCGTGGTCTGGTACATCAACAAACAGGGCGGAACCAGGTCCTATCCCTTATGTCGAGAAGCTCTCAGACTTTGGCAATGGGCGATCTCTTCTCAGCGGTTTCTGATACCAACGCACATCCCCGGCAGGTCCAACCTATTGGCGGACAGGCTAAGCAGATCTATTCTGATGCCTCACGAGTGGTCTCTCAATCAGTCTGTAGTGGATCAGATTTTTCTGAAGTGGGGCACCCCTTGTTGCGATCTTTTCGCTACCCCTCAAAACAGCAAGTGCCCAGATTACTTCACACTATTTCCTCTTCCAGGCCAACCCTTGAGAGACTCTCTAACCCAGGATTGGCCTCGGGACTTCTTTATGCTTTTCCTCCCTTTCCATTGATTCCACAAGTCATTCAGAAAGCCACCGGTTTGAGAGCCAAATTGATCCTCATTGCTCCATATTGGCCTCGACAAATTTGGTTTCCGTCTCTACATCATCACCTTCTGGTGCAGCCCTGGCATCTGGACCCAGTTCCGGATCTTTTGATCCACCAGTCGGGTCAGCAGCACCGGGCCATTCATTCTCTCAACCTCACTGCTTGGTTGCTCCACTTCCTTCCCTAGCCAGGCTACCAATGATTTCTGACTCAGTCAGAGACATTTTAGTGTCTTCTTTAAAGTCGTCCACTAGAACTGTTTATGCTAGCAAGTGGCGACTTTTTTCTATTTGGGCTAATGCCAGAAATATTGATCCTTTCACCGCTCCTATACATTCTGTTTTGGATTTCCTGGCGGAGGTTTTTCATTCGGGATCGTCATCATCTACAGTCAAAGTACAACTGGCTGCTATTTCCAAATTTCATGTTGGCTTGCAGGACAATAACATCATGTCTCATAGGTTATGCAAAGCCTTTTTGAGAGGAGTTTTTCTCCTGAAACCGCCTGTGAAACATCCTCCTCCGCAATGGGATCTGAACTTAATGTTGGCATCCCTAATTCTACCTCCTTTCGAACCGTCTGCTACGTGTTCTTTAAAGTTGTTGACATGGAAAACTATATTTTTGCTGGCTGTTACTTCTGCAAGAAGAGTTTCTGAGATTCAGGCCCTCTGTATTCGTTCACCTTATCTGGTGTTTCATAAGGATAGGGTTTCGCTCAGAACTAACCCTTCCTTTCTTCCCAAGGTTGTATCTCAAGCCAATATTAACCAATCTATTGATCTACCAGTTTTCTTTCCTAACTATTCTGACAGAGCTGAACAGAAGCTGCATTTTTGGATGTTCATCGTCAGCTCAGGTACTACTTACATAGGACTAAACAAGTTAGAAAATCAGACCAATTGTTTGTCTCCTATGCAGAAAACAGGTTGGGTCTTCCAGTATCTAAAGTGACCTTATCTAGATGGTTGACTTCCACCATTTCCTATGTGTACTCTCTAAGGGCAAACAACTATCTTCTAAGCCAAAAGCACATTCGACCAGGAGTCTATCCACTTCTGTAGCCTTTCAGGATAGACTTCCCATTGACACTATTTGTGCAGCAGCTACTTGGGCCACGCCTCATACCTTTGTGTCTCATTACAAGTTGGATTTGGCCTCCAGAGATAGGGCCAGTTTTGGTTCCACTGTTCTCAAGAGTCTGTTCCATTGAGCCACCCGGGATACAGGTGCTAGGACGGTCCCATCCAGCAAGAATGAAGGCGAGATTGACAACTTAACATTTAGAAGTTATGTACCTACCATAACGCGTTCCATGTTAGTTGTCTTCTCGCCTTCTTTCTTCCCCTCCCTCCTTCCCTTCTGGCCTGGACAGATCTTGGAGAGTTCCTATTAGATTGCTTCCTCTGGAGCATTGTTATGAGGACTTCTTTTAGGAACCATGGTTCCTAATTATATTAGGATAAGTCTTTAGCAGGGTTAGTTAGCTGCCAAACGAGATCTGAGGTAGGTCCGCCTTGCATCATGGGATATAGGGTTGCCTCGAGCTGGTAAAAGGAGTTCTCGAGCTAAAGCTAGTGCCGAGTCGGAGCCGAGGATCGGCTCCAAACCCATCCAGCAAGAAAGAAGGCGAGAGAAGACAACTAACATGGAACGTTATGGTAGGTACATAACTTCTAATTTGTCTTGTGTGAATGCTACCACATAAGTAAAGCTTTCTTGTCATGTAAATGATGTTATTATGTGTAAATAAGCTTTAACAAATAAAATGGCAGCCCTGTGTAGTTCAGAAGTGAGTGCTGTGATTTTAGTATTGTTAGTATAGCTTGCACTGTTAAGTGACACAGTGAACTATCAGTGAATTGTTTGGTGTTCATATTGAGACAGGGTCTTCCATATTTATTTATTTTTATTTATTTATTTTACATTTGTTGACTGGGAAAGACCAACTGGATGTATGTCCATTTTCAGCAGGGGCCCAGGGAGAAAAGCTCCAAATACAGTAATGAAATTTTGAAAACATAGTTAAAAATGATTTTTGACTATTAAGACTCAACTTAAACTTTAAACATAATTAATATACATATTGTTTACAAGTACAGTCATAGTGAATATGACATTTGACTAGGTCCAAGGAAATCATTGTTCCACAATATCTGGCACTCCTCAAACATATCATTGAATAAGGTGCCACTTTTGGTATGTACCTAAGCAGACACATCCAACAATAGAAATATCCACAGAGGTTCCTCACTAAAAGAATACATGGTGTAAATAACATATCCTATGCGGACCACCTCAAAGTCCTAGGCCCTGTATTCCATCTCCTACAGGCTGTTGAGATAGAGATCTATGCCTGGCATACAACACATTGTTGGACCCCACTCTGATGGACCTCCTGCATAGCTACAAAACAGCACCAAAACTATCTGTTCTAAACCTCTAAACCTTGCCTGTGATATAAATAGGACCTGCTGGAGAGACAGGTATGTATCCCAGAGACTACCTATTCTCTGTAACAGACTCCCAGTCCCTATCAGTTTGAAGAACAGTTCCTCCCTAACCCAATTCAAGTGCAACCTGGACAACTGGATGGGAAAATAGAAATTCACCTTAATTTAGCCCCTATGTCTCTAATGTACATAGGCAGCCTGTATACGGTTACTCTCCCAGGTCCCTGCGTACACTACCAGTTTTACAAGAACTTGCCAGAGATTTGTGATGCATGGCTAGGCTTAAAAAGGCCCAAGTACTCATTAGCCTAGTACACGCCTATGAACCTATCTTACTCTGTGTTTCTAAACTGTGTCTTTTAAATAGTATTACACTGAGATATAAAAAAATGCATGCTTTCCAAAAAGAACTAAAAGCTGAGGAAAGGCCTGAATCATCTGTGGAGTATTCTGTCAAAAACGTAGTACTGGTGTGCAAAGTCATTTACTAGGGCTGAGGAATTTGGAAGGAATTTTGCAGTGGAAAGGTAAGATACTTAGATTTATCAAGATTAAGAGAGCACTAAAATAACTGTACAAGGCGATCTTCAGTCAGTGAACCATTTTAGAACCATGCTGAATTTAATTAAAACCAATTAAAAAGAAGTGGGCAGTTGCAGGGAAAATGAGGTGACTAGACAGACCTCACAGTCAACGCTGCCATCAGTAGCTTTATATTGTCAGCAACAGTTGCTTATTGCAATTGGTCTGAACTATACCACAACTTTATTGTAACAAAACATACATGTTATTTTATTTTTATTTATTTATGTTTGTATTTTTCACACCTGTATGCACTTTAACTTTGTAAATTAATTTCATTCTTTAACTGTCAGTAGTAAAAACAAATATTCACAATCACAGAAAAAATGCCACTATTAATTTACAGTATAATCTCATGTATCCACCCTGAATTACAAAGTATTGGTGAAGCTTGGAGAGTGCATGAATGAATGTTCCTTTTACCCAGCTGTTTCCATAATAAGCAAACTTAAATTAATGGATGTTCTGAAAAAAAATCCTGACTAGTTTACCAGAAGGTGTAAAAGAGAAAATGTCATAGAAACTTTTGTTTCAAGCATAGGCCGGCTACCTGCAAACAGGGCTGAATAGTGGCTCAGAAAATATATTTTTGTCTACATGGCTGCTGTTATTTATTTGTAAAGAATAACAGTATATATTCTAAATCAGTAGCAGGACATCTGGTGGTAGCCACTTGACTTCTGTGGTGACAATGAACAGTGAACTCAGAAGAAGAAGAAGAAGCCTAATGACAATAGAGACAACTAAGGTACTTACTGCTCCATTGGTCGGTGCACACTAAAATTTCTCAGATGCTTACATTTAAGAATTCCACTTACTGCAGTCACTTCTTGTGCTTTATTACCTTCACAAGTGGTCTCGAATCCCAGTACTTGAGAATAAGCATAACAGTGCAACACTGCTGTGTTACTTTTTTCTTATTCTTCACTATTCTGTTCTGTCAGTGAGCTGATGAGTGACATCAAAGAAAGACCCTGCTGTACCCAAATAGAAAACATGGCTCCCTCTGATGTTCTAGAAACAATAATTATGATGTACCAGTTAAGCCTGAACTACAGCTGAGGGATTTCTGTCTAAAGTAGAGGCTTTGGTGTAAAAAATGCATTTATAGCTCTTTGTGTGGTACCTTATTATGTGTGGGCCTGATTCATTAAGTAATTGGTTTGCAGTTGTTTACATGAGTATTAAAGCTTTCTATTCAGCAGCCTTTGAGAGATACATTGTGCAAATGTTGCATGTTGTGAATGCGAAATGAGAAGCAGGGGGCCAGTCCTATTGGCTAAACACTGCACTCAGTTGAAAATCAAGAGAAAGAGATTGGGTGCTGCTTTGCATAGCAATGAGTTTCTTGGTAAGCTTTACAGATTGATACACGCAGCCTATAAAAGATGCAAAGAGATACTCTTAACACATTTATATGTCCTTATTTCACTATTATGGTCCCAGAGATTGGAGAGAATTGAGTTCTTTCATATTCTGCTGTTTTCAATGGTGTGTCCTGGTGCATGAGACCTAATAGAATCTAATGTTTATTGTATTATAAACCATGGGGAAGCTGGCAGATTGGCAACAGTTTATTATTAAGGATTCATTCATTGTAAATCTTCTGCCTCTATTATGCTTCCAACAGCAAAATCATTTTGTGGTTGAGTGAGGATGAAAGGCATAATCTACGAAGGAGTGAGTCTTAACAGGAAACTGTTTTCTGTGTAAAGACCACTTGTTTGCCTTTGTTCAGAGGTGCATGCCACAGCTTCCTTTTCATGAATATACATTGTCCCATTTTACCTTTTCCATCAGAACTGTTTATTTTTTGGGTACTGATTTACTTTGCTCAGAGTATGTTGTTAACTACTAGTGTTGTTGCAAACTGCTAGTGTCGTAGCCTTGAATTGACAGCCAGAAGGGTATGGCATTTGACTGGAACAAAAGAATGTCTGTTTAATGCAGTATAATTACTTGGAGAGATGGTACCAGAAGTCATCTGAATCTGCCTAAGCAGAGCAGAAACAGTGCAATGTGTGTGGTATTTTGTTAAAGTGTAGCAACAGAACTAACCGGCAGAGGTCACTCCCATTCTTTCTAACTTTCTTGTTGCACTGAGCTGCCACCACCTGACTACTGCCATGTGCGAGACTACACTTCATGAGTTTCTATGGCAGTGAATGGTGAAATTGTAGTACTATGAACTGGAATTTAAATATCTAGACTTCGTAGTGATGTTAAAAGCATTCTGTAAGATCCTTGCAGAATATTCCTAAATCAAATTTGCTAGTTGTCGTTTTCCCTTTTGAACAAAACTTAAAGGTCCTTACAAACAGTACTTGTATTGATTTCCTTTTCACACTTGGTGTGTGTGCTTAATTTTGTTTATAATATATAAGTAGAATACAACATCTCAGCTACTGCGACTTGACACATGGATATGATTTCTTTATTTTCAAAAGTACCTTCATTGTATGTAGTTTGGTATTTTTTCAGAATCCAGAGTCAAATGTGAAAAAAAAAAATTAAATTGTTCTACCAAGTGCAGAATTAATTTCCTTTTAACTGTATGTATGTATTATTAGTATTATTATTATTGTCATCATCATCATTATTATTAAGGTGAAAGCAGTCTGTCCCTTTTTTTGTCTTTTAATCTGTGATCTGTGTAAGCCTGAAAGCAGGCTTTATGATTTTTAATTATTAGAGCTCAAGAGATATACATCTGATTTTCAGAGTAATGGGTTGGATTGAATGAGAAACAAAAACTCAAATGAAAAAAAAAGATTTAAAAAAGTTTAAGAAATTGAGTTGTTAGTAAGTGTATTTTTGGTGACCAAAAGGGGGCACTTTCAGCACACTAAGCAGTAATGGTTGGACTAAAAATAATATACAAAGTATTTTTTTGGTAAGAGGTGGGTTATTATGTTTGAGTAAATGGGAAAGAGGTTTGAATAAAATTAATTTTATTGATGTTTATTGCTATTTTTAATTATAATTATATCTGTCAAATTAGCACAGAAGGTTAAAGCTATGAGGTGCTAATGAATTTCATCCTGTAGTCCTGGGTTTGATTCCTTCAATTTCCTTTTGCAGAATGTCTGAATGTTAGCAAGTCAATTGCCACACATTGCTTCTGGGTTGCCCTTTGAAAGAGGCACTTGAACCTAGTAATCTTACTTAGTTAACAAACAGATTTAAAAACAACAGTGAGGATGGTTACTGTAGCAGATTTATCATGAGCAGTGTATGCTTTCTGTGTCAAAAATTGCACTTGTCTTTAACTTGCTTTTTCAAGAGTTTTCACTGCTATGGATGAAATATTCTAAATGGAGAGAAGCCAAAAGATGTGAGTGCATAAGGCGGATGTGTTAAAAGAGGGTCAGGGAATAGAAAATGTAAGAATTGGGACAGGAAAAAGGAGCAGGCAGAGCATGATTCAAAACGTATATGAAGAAACAGACGTAGCAGTACTGGAAGTCTGACAAGTGATATCCAAGGCCATAGAGTCTAATGCTTCATAGTTAAAAGGGGTCCAATCACAATGACAGAGTGTAAGGAGATACTGTTGTATCCAGTAGACCTGGGTTTGACTCTTTCTGTCTCCTATTTCATAATGTGTAATTCAGTACAAGTTATAAGACCAGATCAAAGCATTGTGGTCACTATAAAGCAGGGCATTTATGTCTAGTTAGTTTTATCTAGTTACGCTGTAGTCCATGACTACTTCTCAGTAAGAACTGGTTGTACTGATGATGTGCATTTTTAGAAGTTAAAATCTAGAATGATTAATTGCATTTAGTGGTGATGAATATAAAGGGACACATAGAGGAAACAGAAGGCTGAAATTGTTGTGAATCACTAGAACACCTACCGAAACAGAAAGCTGAAAATGTTGTGAGTTACTAGACTACCTATAGGAAACAGAAGGTTGGAAGTGAGGTGAAGGGGCCAGCCACCATGGGCACAAAGTGAGATCAGCAGATTCCAGTCACTCTTTAACTGCATTTAATGAAGCTCTTTTTTATTTTTTTAAGCTCTGAGGAGTGACAGATCAGGGAACAGCATCAATCACAGGAATAACTAGCTACACCTCTGGAAACAGAAAGCTAACTACACCATGGGCAAGCTCTGAGGCCACTTTTTCCACAGGAAGGGAGTACAGTCTTACCCTCGGGTAAAGGGCTGTATATAATAATAATTATTATTATTATACTGCTGCTTTAGCTTGACTTAAAACACCAATGTTCTTTTCATGTAGCTAACTATTTCCTTGGATAGCCATACAGGCAAACCATTAGAGAGAGGTCAGTGCTAGACTTTATATTTACAGAAAGAAAATGTTTTGGATGGAAGACTGCCAAGGTTATTTAGCATCATTTGGATGGAATTCAGAGTTTGAAACTGGGTGATCAGACTTCTTGGAAGTGCCTTGGAGCTGAGTGAAGGACCTATATTTTTGTATGAGTTCCTAAATGTTATGAAAGAAGAACTGAGAGTGAATATGTACTTTTTTGCAGCACATACTAAAATAGTTAGTTGTGTTTTGGTATGGAAGATGTATAACAATTTGAAAGGAGTTTGAACTGTTCATGGTAATAATAGTTAACTTGTATTGCTTCAAAGGGCAGAATCATATGTCATTAATTTAAGAAGACATTTAGTAAACCAGTTTTGAGTGAATTGACCGTAATGAATGTGTGTGGGTGACTGATTAGTATGTCTTGATTACCTTAAAATTCTGTACTCTACAGTTCAGGCTGTGTTCATTATTCAGGTGTTTAGGTAGTAATCAATTAGAGAATATCTGTCAGCAGTGTATATGCTAATACACACTCATGCGCTTGTGTACAACATATGTATGCATGTACGTGTTTTACCTATCATTAATCTTAGATATAGATGATTGATCTAAAGAGCAGACCACCTGCATCATGAAACATTAATGTACACTCTGCCCACATTCTCAGTTAAGAAAAGACCACTGCATTATTTGTAAGAAAGAAAAAAAAGTGAAGCAACACACACACAACACATGCAAAATACATAAAACAGTCCCTTCTCCAAAAAAAATAAATAATAATATTCAATTAAATCAAACCCTGGAAACAAAATTACTTGAAAGGAAAATAAACAAAAATAAAAGTAAAAATACAATTTAAAAAATAAAATATGTGCTGCAACCAGCTGTTGGTGGCATTACCAATAAAATGCATCTAGTTCTAAATATGTACATTATAGTTAAATTAACTAATAACGTATAGAGTAATGTTAAGTGTAGCAAATCCTAACATAATTCTCTCTACATTTTTAAACTAAGACAAACATTAAATGACAACATTAAAAAAAAGATTGCAGCTTACTTAAGAAAAGAGTAGAAAAATAGTCATGAAACAGTCCATTCATAAAAAACCTACAGTAACTACTTATAGCCCTGCTCAGCAGACAACTCACAGCCCCATGAAATAGAAAAAGTTACACACACTTTTGTGTGTGGGTGTATATATATATATATATATATATATATATATATATATATATATATATATATATATATATATGTATATATATATATATATATATATATATATATATATATATATATATATATATATATATATATATATATATATATATATATATATATAGATAGATAGATACAGATATATATATAGTTGTGTTACACAGCAACTTTACTTAGCATTTAGTCTGCATGTGGTTATTGTGAAGTGAATGTAGCTCCTTAAAAGCATGCCCGCCCACTCCTGCAGTCACTCACCATCCACATGTTTAGCAGTGTAGCCACTGCTTCGTCTGTACGTCTGTGTTCAGGCAATGTTCTGCTTGTGCTGGCATTGAAAATGACTTCAAAGGTGTTACGGTCTGTATATGAGTTTTTTCAAAGTATATATTATATAAAGAAGAACAAGTGCTATGAGAATTTCAGTGGCTCAGATGGGAATAATAAAACAATTATGGAGTCATGGTTTTTCTATGCATAAAGATTTTTATAGTTAACATTCCTTTCAAGAAGCACATGGTTGTATTACCCGTTATGTATGTGCCCACATCGGATTATTTTATAACTTGGTTCAGCCCAAGAACCTAAGAATAAATCCTACAGTCAGACTGTTAAAATGCTAAAGGGGAAGTTAGAATAAAATTGCTGATAACTGCAAAAGCATTTTCTTTGACTGTTGCAACCAGATGCCTAATGAGATGGTGATGCAGTATACTGTTGAAACACTGGGCTGTGAACTGTGAATTTGGTGCCAGCTTATATGAAACACTTGGAGACTTGTTCACGAGTGGCATTCATAGTGAAGTCTGACAAGGAAGACTTCTTTCCATATCAAGTTTATTTTTTCAAGACATTTAAGATTGTCTTAAGCATGGGCACGTAAGACAGTGATACACAATAGTTCTGGAAACTTGAGACACATGTTGGTGTTGTACACAAAGTTGAAGCACTGGTTTATCCTGTAAAAGGTAAAATGTTTTCTTATGGTGTAACAATAAAAATGAGGGTCCATAAATCTGTAATTATGATTATGTTGTGCTTGTATCTTTCGGTTTTTCCTGGTTAGGGGTCGCCACAGCGGAACTCCGGTCCGCTAATGATTGGCAGTAGATTTTTACGTACCGAGTTGCCAGCCCTGACGCACAACCTTCAACGAAGAACGCCCATTCACGCATGTCTCCACACAGAAGATGCTTTAGCTGAGAATCGAACAGGACAACGTCTTACTGTGAGGCGACAACGCTACCGCAGCATCACCACCGCAGTAAAGCTGTAATTATGATTATAAAGAGGCTAAATGCCAAACAGTGAAAAATGGGCATATAAAGCACACATATCACTAGAAAGTCTAGTTGCAAAACAAAAATAAACATAATTTTCATGGCAAAATGCTAAATATCTGTATGGAAAGATGAAAATATGTGAAAGTGATCCTGAATTGGTAGTATTTTCAATAATCTTAAAAAAGAGAAATAAAAATGGACATGGATAAAGATATTAGTTCAGCCATGTCTCTTTTACCTGAATGAATGTTTCTGTAGTGTTTTCTAAGAAATGGTTACAAACTGCTGTTGCAGCACTTAAACAGATGCAAGTTTAACTACAGTGAGTGAAATAATGACTACAGTATGCTATGAAAATCAGAAGGAATGTTAGCTTCCAGTTGTAGTCAAAGGTAAAGGATCTGCTTTTCTGCGTGAACTGGCTGTTGAAATTAGCCCTAAACTGGAAACAAATTAAGTTTTTGAATCAGAGCGTGTCACATGAGTTTAAATCACTGGTATAGAACTGCTTTATTGACATTTGAATGTGTTTTGCAAGGAAAATGGGACACTGCAAGGAGTTAAAGCCACGATTTTGGTGAGGCAGTAGGTTACACTAAAGTTGTTTAGAAGCAGACCTCTACAGTTTGAAATGAAGGAGAGAATAGGTAAAGAGCTTTGTAGACTTGTAAGAGAAAGCATTATTAATTGGTCGAGTGAAGTGTAGTGAATGAGCAGGTTTGATTGTTTTTGTTGTAAAAAGCATTAATGCCTATTATATTTGCCATGATTGTAAGTTGACCATGTTTATTTTATTTATTTGTTAACTGGGTAAACCCACTAGGGAAAGTTTCTTTGTAGGAGTGACTTAGGAACACTTTCTGATTAAGTGACTTGTTCAAAGTCGCATAGTAGACAGAGGGAGACTGAGGAGAGTCAAACCTTGAATTACAAAATAAAGGTTATTAGCAGCTCATACCTTAATCATCTCTACTAACATGTTATATCGTTAATCTGACTGTGCAAACACAGGCCTTTCCTCTTCCCGTGAGTGGAAGAGTTTACCTTATTGAGTGGCAGAACTTTGTTTTCTCAAACAGATTTAGCCAATGATTATTGACAAGTATTACTTGAGTCTAAAAAAATGAGTGATGTTTAAAAGTTTAAAATCTAGTTGAAAGCTTTGCACCATTTATTTTAAAAATAAAAAATATAGTATTTATTTTATTTCCATTCATTCAAGGACCTGAATGCAGTTGTTTGCTTGGATATGACTTATTACTAAAAAGGCAGAAAGTGAACTCAGCTTGGCGCATAGTGTATTGCAATATTTGCAAGGCTGTGAACTGAGAGTTAAAAGTCACAAATTCAGTTTAGGAAATCACAAATGGAAAATCTGGAACATATTCTGGACACAAAGTGAAATATTTATGGCATGTTCTGAGCAGAAAGGAGGAGATGCACTGTTTTACTTAGAAGGTGAAAACCACCCATGAGACCACCTCCTCGATGGATACACACACATGCATAAGAGTTACAGGCATTTCTTGGCTTGATTAATTACTGTGGAAAGTTCATACAGAATCAGACTCCTGTGTTAGGAGCACTGTACAGGTTGCTTAAAGAAAATGTGCCATGGCACTGGAAGTGATGTGAGACAAATGTTTTCAGAAACATAACGAAATGTTGACTTGTGGTAAGGTGTTGGTCCACTGTGATCAAAAGTTTCCAATATTGTTGCTTGTTTTACCTCAGCCTTTGGTATAGATGCAGTACTGTAACATGTCACAACCTCAGGATGAAAGAATAATTATTTAGGCATCAGAACCTCTTTCTTACACAGAGTGAAAGTATAGTCAAATCAAAAATAGGCACCTTCTTTAATTTTTCAGTAAAAAAAATCTATCAGTACCTGAGAGGTAGAACCATTAAGTTGGTTACTGAATCTAAACCTTTATAAATACTGATTGTTGGCAGCAAAAGTAATTCAGAGATGAGCTGTCAGTACTATCAGCTTGTTATTATGTGACGTTTCTAAATCGTAGCAATACGGATGGACTGTAAAGAGTTTCTTTGTATATAATTTTATTTAAGCTATAGAAAGATTTATGGCATATCTGAAGGCTTTGACTGAAGAACACTTTCAGGACATTCTTGTTGAAATATATTTGACTGTACATGTAACAGGAAATGATCCTGAGCAAAGTGTCACGTTTTAGGACAGAAGCCTGGCCGAACTCATCAGTAGCAAATACTGGTCTCTGTCTTTCTTTCGGCTTTTCCCAGTAAGGGGTCGCCACAGCGGAACTCCGGTCCACTAATGATTGGCAGTGGATTTTTATGGTGATGAGTTGCCAGCCTGACGCCCAACCTTCAGAGAAGGTATACCCATTCACGCACACACCTAGCTGCATGTCTTTAAGCATCACTCGTCCACGGGGAGGACATGCAGACTCCACAAAGAAGGCGCTCTAGCCGAGAATCGAACGGGAGAACCTCTTGCTGTGAGGCACCACCATGGCTACAGATCAGTAGCAAATACTGGTAAGAGTTTAAAAATGGTTTCAGAAGATTAAAACTTTAAGTAGGAAAAGGTTATATCTGTGAAGCACTTGTGTTTTAGTTTCTTATAAGCCAAGAAAAACTCCATAGAAAGCACCGTGGTATTATGCACCAGCTGTAACATGTCACAACCTCAGGATGAAAGAATAATTGTTTAGGCATTAGAACCTCTTTCTTATACAGAGTGAAAGTATACTTCAGGGACTTGGGAACCCAGGTTGATAGCAAACTGACTTTTTGACCACCATATTGCCTCCGTTGTACGGAAAGCTTTCTACATGGCCCACCTCATTCATAAGAGTATCTCATCCAGGGACAAGGTGGTCATAACATCCCTGTATTCTTCCCTTATAAGACCGATTATTGAATACAGTGCCCCTTTCGGCATGTACCTCACAAAGCACATGCAGCAGCTGGAGAGACCACAGAGATTCCTCACCCGGAGAATCCAGGGTCTCAAACATCTACCCTACACAGATAGGCTAAAAGCCCTGTCCCTGTACTCAGTCTCCTACAGACTCTTCAGAGGTGACCTCTGTCCGGCATACAAAGCAATCTCAGACTCCGCCCTGATGGGACTGCTGCATATCCACAAGTCAAGCTCCACTCGAGTAACCCGCACACGAGACCTCAACCTGGTCTGCGACATCTGTAGGACTTGTTGGCGGGACATATTTGTGTCCCAGAGACCCCCCCCCCCTTTGTGGAATAGACTCCCTCTCCATGTAAAGCAGAGTACCTCATTAAACCTTTTTAATTGCAACCTGGATAACTAGATGGGGAACAGAAAATACACCCCTGGGATTCCACCTATATCCCTGATGGACAGTGGCATAGGGTGCTAACTTATTGGAACATGGACTAAATTCTTGGCTGGGCTTGTAAGGACCTCAGGGCCAATAGCCTATTAACTTCATATGATCCTATAAGAGAGAAGGGTAGTCTGAATCCAAACCTGAATGAAAAACTGGACAATATATACAAGGCTGTCCTGGCACGTGTTGAAGCTATTATTTATTGATTTTGCAGTTTTGTTTTATCAATCAAAGGATTTTGTATGCCTGAAGTCACATCTCAATCTGTGATTATTGACCTGAAAACACAATTTACTCCTCACAGTCAAACATGAACATATTATCACAGACAGTAGATCCCAATTTACAAGGATTTCATCATTTTGTTAAGTAAAATGGAATAATCTCCATCCACTCTTGTACCAGAGCACCATGCAGTATGCGAGTTAGCAGTAAGATATCTACAAATGTTGCAGATACATATGAAGATATTGTGAAATACGATATTGGAAACTTGTAAATCAGCATGCAGTTCAAAATCCTCTGTAATTGCCAGTCCACAGATGCATAAAACACCAGGCAGCAAGACATATTTCCTTGAATGCTGACCACCTGCCAGGTATTAATGACACTATCTGTATAGCCTGTATGTTGAAATATAAGCAAATGAATATTAGTTTCATTATATAACACATTTTGTGACTGTTCACTGTATAAGGAATTATGTTGTTCTGCATGTATTCATTCTGGAGAAGGCTGTATTCTTAAGAGATGAAAGCACACTCGTGTTAATTAAAGGTTACTATGTTGAACATATTGGAAACTTAAGAAAAAAATGTCACTTTTCCTCATAAAAGGCAAAACAACTTGAAATTATTCCGGAAGACAAACACCTGCAGAACTGTACTTGACGATGCTTAGAACCAGTCTGGACTTTATTAATGTAAGTCTTTATCTGGGTGTGCCAAGTGCATGTAACTTGCAAAAGGTGGAAAGCATCCAAAGGATAGATGGATCACTGAAGAAGATATACTGCTTCTGGTTACCACTGGGGGGAAGTCCATAATAAATTCCAGGAACTGTTGTGCATAAGACCGGTCTTGTTTTGTAGTGAGTCCAAAGAATTGATTCAAGGATTTCCTACAGGAAACACTGTCACAAGTTTAAACCTAGACCATATTTGTCAAGGGGCATTGCCATTTTAGATTAAGTCAATCCTGATTCTGCAGATTGGGATACTAACTCTGTTGATGTGTCATGTGAAGGACATCAGCAAGTTTCTGATCCTGACTTGTTTTTTGACACTGCACATGAGTCTGCTTTGCAGAATAATGAATCTAATATACCACTTTGCCAAGAGCTATTAACAGAATGTTGAGTGTCCCAAAGGGTTACAAGACTATCTCCACATCTGACCTACTGACTACTGCTGCTAAAGGCAGTGGATGTGAGCACATGAGTGGGACTCGCTGTGTTCCAGTACTGTAAAGCAACTCCATCCAAGGATATTGAAGTACCATTTTACTGCAATAATTTATTGAATGGGTAAGCTAAAAAATGAATACTGTGGTCTGTTGTGCACTATACATAGGTAGTATCTACCTATGAACATATACGACTGGATGAGAAATAGAAAATTCACCCCGGGGATCACTTCTGCGGCACTGCTTGACAGGATCATAGGAAAATAATTTTCTTGGGTGGTGAAAGCAGGGAACCTTTTTGGCTAGGCTTATATAGCCCAGAGGGCTAGTATCTACCTATGAACTGAAAAGTGAACCTATACCTTTCTATATAAATTGATTGTGCCTGTGCTCAGCACTGCAGTCACTGCCTGACCCTTGCTCAGACAGAGTTCTGTCTTTGCTGATAATAAAGTGGCCTCAATGCAATTACAGTCTCTATCAAAGTTTTTCCAAAGTATGGAACATAGCACT
This sequence comes from Protopterus annectens, assembly GCF_019279795.1. Classification (NCBI taxonomy): domain Eukaryota; kingdom Metazoa; phylum Chordata; order Ceratodontiformes; family Protopteridae; genus Protopterus; species Protopterus annectens. The sequence continues at coordinate 480,760,181 of NC_056727.1, forward strand.
TTTCTGTTAAGCATTTTAAGTACATCAGTAATTTTGATGCCATTCATCAGAAGACTGCAAAGATGAGTTGTATGAAGATCAAACCAAAAGTACATTCCTACCATATGTAATAGCAAACAGATAACTGGTATTAAAGCAGCAGTCCCAGAAAAATGACTTATCAGATAAACACATGACCATGCTTAAATTGTAAAATTGTTTGCCACATCCTGCGGGGAAGGCATGATACAAACTTCGAAAATCTGCTTTATGAATGTTGTACATGCTGATGTACAAGTTTTCTTTTTAAACACTACACATCGCACGATGAATAGTTCTAAAGACAGACTCCCTAGAAAGCTAAAAAAAATATTCTTGCATATGGTGTGCTGGTAAGATTCCCATTGTCAGACATTGTGCATTGCATGGCATTGTATATTGTTTACCATTGCTTTATCATTTGTTAAGTAGATAAGTGGGGTGATCTATGGATGTCATGATCTGGACCACAAAGGTAGTTACAGATGGACAATTTAGTATAGCATTCAACCAGTATGTCTTTGGAAGATGGGAAGACATTGGAGTACGTGTAGAAAACGTCCAGTACTGTTATCTCATTTGGCTGACACTTCTCACCATGCTTCTGGCAAGTAAATGCTGCTTGTAGTCTCCCCTTTCCACTTCTACCCTTTTTCAATTCTGTTGTCCCACAAAACTCTGCCTTAGCCCCACTGTTTTTCCATCATTTTCTCAGTTATGATACTAAATGATTCTGAACTGTCCTGCTTACTTCACAGAAACAGGTTTAGCCCTTCTTAAATACAGTAAGCAATATGATGAAATCTTTCTTCAGCTTCACAGTGATATTTCCACACCTGCCTCTTAGCTCTTTTAAAAGTGTCTGAAAATAAATTTTCCTTAACAAAGAACATGCTGTTTTGATTTTTTTTAATTCCTCTTTGGCATATCTGCTGCTGAAATTGACTCTGTCCAGATGTTTTATTCTGTGGCATAACCCATTTATTGCTTACATTTTCTCATCATAAAGAGATAATAAGCACATCTATTCTTGTTTTTTTATTACATTTAGCATTCTGACTTGCCTCCATCTTCCCTTTGCCTCCTCTTCTTCCTGTCCCATACTGCCCTGAATGCCTTTGTGGATTCCACTCCACCACCCTTTGGGAGCATGTCATTGTGTCGACTGTAACTCTGAGTGCCATTTCAGTGAAAATGTTTTGCTTAAAACGCATTCACTGATAGTGGAGACCTTCCTTTTTCCCACTGCTGCACAACCTCAGAGTTGGTATATTTAAGTTTGAGGGTGGGAGGCCTGCCCACCTTGAAAAAAAATTGCTATGAGTTTAGCAGTAAGTGCTTTCTGATAAACATTTTTGGAGCTTTTGCATTCAGGGAATGTGCTAGCAGCATGATTCCCACCCATTCTGGCAGCCCATTCCATGGGGCCACAAAACATTCTAAGAAAAAGTACTTTTTGTAATTCCAAGGAGTAGTTGGCCTCAACAGTCTGATGCCTTTGCCCTCTATCTTTCCATTTCAAAACAACTCATTCACTTCTTTGTGACATGACCTTATGCATCCATACCATGTCTTCTCTGTTTCTTCTGTTCTCGAGTGAAAAGAGTTTTAGCTCATCTAGTGTCTCTGCATATCTTTTCGTCTCAGTTTACTGAAACGTTCTAGTGGCTTTCCTCTAGACTTCTTCCAGCAAAGTGATAACTTTTTCCTTATCTGGAATCCAGAATTGCATCCTGTACTCAAGGTGTGACCTAGACAGGGCTTTATATAGTGAGAACATTAACCTCTTTGCTTCTGGGGTGTATTTTTTCTGAGGATACCTTCAATAACCTTCTGTTCAACGCCACTGTGATTTCACTCTGCTCCGTGTGGTCCACTCCAGGTGTGATGGCTGCTTCCTGCTTCTTTTTGTACTTTGATATTCTCATTCTCTTCTTCCTAGCTGAAACTTCACACAGGGCTTTTGTAGACCATGTTCAGTATTTTGCATTTATCTGCACTGTAACAAATTCTGATGCCATCTATTGGTCCTCTTGATGAACCTTTTGAAATCTTTCCTGTGATTCTTCTCCCCATCCAAAGCTGCTGCCTGTTGTCTAATGTCAATAGCAAAAGAGATTGCGCTTGGTCTGTATTCTCCCAGATTGTCTGAAATTAACTTCCTGAAGAGTGCTGAACCTGGGACTCATCCCTGTGGTGCTCAAGTAGTCACTTTCTTAAATTTGACTGTTCCTGTTGCCACAACCCACTGTATCCTACCATTAAACTATGCAGCAGTCCAGTTCCTTAGTCCTACCCCCAGCACCTTCAATTTTTTTGCAGCCTCCTTTGTAGGACTGACTCAAAAGTCTTGCTGATGTTCAGGTAGGCCATGTCTACCAGTGCTACCTGTCCGTTTTCTTGTAACCCCAAAATTGGATCAGTCAGACAACTTCTGCTCATGAACACCTCTCCATTGTTTTCATGAAGATTGTTGTCATTTAGGAAAGCAACCATCCTTTCCCTTGGGATTGTATCCATAATATTCCTTGCTAGTGCTGATTTTTTCCTTTCTCCTCACCCTTTTAAATGGGTACCCCAGCTGCTGACTTTCAGTCCTCAGACACTTATGCAGTGGTCAGGGATCTGTTGAAAATTTCATTCAGGGAATCTGCTAGCGTATTGAACAGATTCTTGTGGAACCTGGGTACCAGCCCCTTTGATCCATGTACTTCAGCCTCCCTCGGAAGCCATGCCCCTTTCAGATTTCTCTGTGTTCTTCCGACTTTGCCTTATCTTCTACCCAACCTGAATCCTCTTACATGGCTTCAATTGTAAAGATTGAAGCAAAGTATCCACTGAGTACCTCTCTTTTAACTGCAGTCTGCTATTGATCTC
>NC_056727.1:480768075-480845575 GCF_019279795.1 Protopterus annectens
TGGTAGATTTACACAGAATTTTTTCTGGGCTGCCCTTTTATTCTTCCTTCACCCAAGACTACAGTGACAAAGCATGTTTCCCAACTTGGGAGGGGACATTACTTGGAAAGGACAGCGCAAGGCACGTACTCTCACTTAGAGGGTAATCTTCACATCAGTATCCTATTAATGAGTGTTTGCATTATATTTAGAACCATTGGCAAAGAAAATAAGGGACTCAGAAATTCAAGGATATAATTGAGTTGAAGGCTTTTATCTGGGAAGGGAAGACAGCAAGGATCAAGTGGGATAAGCTGATTCTACCAATAGATCAAGGCAGACTAGGATTACCTAATTTGAGGGGGTATTTTAGAGCAACACAGTTAAGGCTCTTATACATAACACAAGCAGACAATTATAATTCAAAGTGAAAAGGAATGATGCTGGAACAGGGGGGAAGCTCAAGAAATAAGGAGAGATTGGGATTTTGGATGCAGACTCTTAAAGAGAACAACCAAAATCATACAGAGTATTATATTCATAAAATAGCAGGGAGTATTCTAAGAACCAAACCAGCATGAGAATGGAGAAAAGAGATTTTGCCTATAGGGTTGACTGTGGTCAGTGATACGGATAATAGACAAGAGGGAGCTGGAATTTATTGGAGAAAACTGGCAAAGGAACCAAGGTATTGGGAGCAAATAACTAGATAGGGAAAGGTAATAGAATGGGAAGAGACCAAGAATTTATGTGGACTGCAGTTTAGAGATTGCCTTCCCTATCAAGGATTGGTATCAGAGTATAGGCAAAGAGAAAGAAATAGGGGGCTCCTAAATTCAAGACCAGCACTGATAGAGTTTTTAATAGAGTCTAGAACAGAAGCTGCCATTAAAAAAGGAATAATTAGTAAAACATATAAAATATAGCATGATAATTAAAAGAATCAATCAGAGGAGTTTAGAAAGGATTGGGAAGACAGACTGGATAAGCAACTCACAAAGAGACAATGGGGGGATATATGTGTATCTCCCAAATATGCAACAAAGTCTAGAAGATTTAGAATATTTTCCTGGAAGTATTTGTTTACATAGGTATTTTTATACCCCAAGTAGACTCCAAAGAATTTTCCCTCAGGTAGGTAGCAATTGTTGGAGGTGTGATGGGCAAGAAAGAGGTGGCTAGGAACATATTTTTGGGGAGTGTAATGAGATGGCAGACTTTTGGGATTCCCTGTGGGCCACTCTGTCAGAGATGCTTGGTGAGCAGGTTGGACTGACTGGGGAGATGATTTTTTTGAGTTATGCTACAGAATCAGAATTGTCTAGACGTAGTAAATCCTTGATGAGTCTAATTATGGTGGCTGCCAAAAAAGCAATTACTAGAAAATGGAAATCAAAGTCTAGACCAACTTTACTAGAAGTAGTGAATATAGTAACAAAGATAAAACAACTGGAATTGGAATCTTTAGAAAAGGGAATGGGCAAACAACATAGGAAAAAGTGGGAGTTGTGGGAACATTTTATGCAGAGCAGGAACAAGGTTTAAGAGGCAGGATTTGAATGAGCCATATAATACTTATCTGACAATGACTGGATGGTTTATAAGTGATGTATAATATTTACAGCTACAGTTGTTTCAATGGTGTATATGATGTAAACTGTAACTAAAGTGATATAATTTTGTATGTTTTTCATTTATATAATTGTAAGATTGCCTTTGTCATATGTGTAAATTTAATAAAGATGTTTGAAAAAAATATATATAGTATTAATGAGAGCAATTCTAGTGGTGTTGCAGGTGTTTCAAGATGTTCTGTGAAGAGAAAAAGGTCCAAAGACTGCATAAACACCCGGTTTACACCTCAGAGCAACAATAAAAAATAAAATAAAATAGGCTGACTACAGCTGAACAAACTTCCGATTTCCAAATTCCAGGTTCCACAAGAATAAAACTTTAATAGGACAACAAGAGCAAGCGCTTTCGCGATCCAACAACTGATCGCTTCTTCAGACTCATTAAAACATACATCGGAGCAGTGAATTTAAAAACCAAATGCATCCAATCAGAGAACTAATGCTCTGTGACATCATACAGCATATTTAAAAACAAAAGACAATGCATATATAATATAATAACAGTGTATATAGATAACATATCTTATAAATATTTTTAGTTAAAAATATCATTGCATTTTAAAAATGATGGAATAAAAATATTCAGTGCTTCAAACGTCTGGATTTCAAAAATGGTTTTAGAGAGATGGCACTATTTAGCCCAGGGGGTTTATCTGCTTGGAGTTGCAGGATCCATTTCTGTTCTGCCTCTTCCACTTTATTCTTAATGTCCCCTCCTCTGTTATTTTTAATAATTATTTCTGTTACTATGAAGTTAAAAATGTGTTGTGAATTTTCTGCCTTTACATGTTTAGCCAAAGCACTAGTATCTTTTTAATTTGTTATGTCTCTCAAATGTTCAAGCACACATTCTTTAAGGCATCTATCAGTTTTGCCTATATAGAATGCAGAGCATCTGGTACAGAAATTAAAATAAACTAGGTGATGTGTTTTACAATCAGCATAAAAATTAACCTCAATGGTAAAGGCTAGAGTGGGATGTTTATAGACAGATTTATTGTATAAATAATTACAGGCCATGCAGTTTCTACAGGGAAAGGTCCCTATTCTTTGCGATAATACTGGTTGTTTTGAGGAACTTGATTTATAGCAGAGCTGTCTTTTTAAGGATTTCTTATTTATAAATGAAAACTTAGGTTTATCTTCTAAGACATTATGTAACTCTGGTACTGAGTTCAAAATATTCCAATTCGTTTCAATAATGCCACAAAATCTCCTGATATCACTTGAATGAGTTACTGGGAATCTAACTTTTATTTTATTGCCATCTTGTATTTTATTTTCTTCTTCAACTGTTTCTGAGAAGTAGGGATTACATCTGTTAGCTCGTTTTTCGTTCATACTCTTAATGCTACTATTGATGTTTCTGTTACTGTAGCCTCTGTCTTTAAACTCCTTCTTTAGAGCTGTAACTGTATCATTTAAACCTTCATTAGTGTTGTGTAATCGACTAGCTCTCTTGAACTGTCCTTTTATGACATTCTTATGTACATGTGCAGGATGCATACTCGCCTTGTGTAAAGCGCTGTTTTGTGTGTAGGTTTCCTGTACATTTCTGTGACTGTCTCATTTAAATGTGTCTTCCTAACAGAGACATCCAAAAATTCAATAATTTCATGGGAATATTTATATGTGAATCTAAGGAATTCTGTGGTACTATGTAAATAATCTAACAAGCATTGCAATTCTTCAATGGTAACCCCCCACAACAAAAAAACATCATCTACAAACCGTGTGTACCATAAGATTTTTTCTGCATACATATTACTGTTAAATACAAATTCATTTTCCCATGCTACTAATACTAAATTGGTGTAGCTGTTTGCGCACGCCGTGCCCATTGCTACGCCAGCTTTCTGTAGACAGAATTTCTCATTGAATGTGAAAACGTTATTATCCAATATAATGTCCAGTAATTCACAGATCAAATTAATTTTAGTGCTATTATATATCTGTTTTTCATTCAATATATCACGTATTCTTTCAGTGCCCCAATGGTTTGGTATTACTGTAAATAAGGAAGTGATATCCATAGCTGTAAATTTTCACTTAGAACTAGGCAAGCCTCAATTCAAGTGCTTCAGATCAGCTGCTCTTATTGCAGCACTTGCAAAACAGAAATCAGCACTTGTCCTAATCTCCTAGACAGCACTATTATTCTCCAAATTTCCTAGACAGCGCTATTATAATATAGCATAAGACCCTCGATCGTCCACAGGACTTAAGTTCAATTTACTCTTCAAAGCATGTCCAGAGGTCAGCTTCAGGTGTACTCTCCAGTTCATGTGGTGGAATTGGGCATCCTGAGGCAATGTCACAACTGCCTCATGTATACAGACAACCCTCTCCTCTTACCTCTAGACACAAACACTTGTGAGATATGCAAATGCACAGCCAGACTGGAGGCTAAGCGCTCTCAACCCATGACTGTAACAGACAGTCAAGAGGATAAGGGACACACTTGCATCACACCACCTGTCACACATGAATCTACAAAACAAGCACCGGCAAAACATATGCATAAATACACAAAAACATATTCGGAGGCACTAGGTACCAATCTGAAAAAGAAACAGTGCCCTCCAAAGCAGACAAGCAAGCAACCTGCACCCCCAAACACAAGCCAGAAAACACATAATTCACCTCAGCAGTGTGCCTCACAACAGCCCTTAAGGCAAAACACCATACCTAACACACTAGTAATAGGAGACTCTATAGTAAGGCACACGGATGTTCCACTCAACAGGCTAAACAAGGAGAAGTTTACTGTCAGCTGCCTGTCGGGTGCTCGGATCCGCCACATAACACTAGCACTTAGGTCACTCCAGAACAAGTACAAGTATGATGCTGTCATTGTACATGTTGGTGTGAATGATCTAAGACATACCTCCCTGGACTACATGAAAAGAGACATTGAGGAGCTCTCTCATCATGTAGCCCAAGCTGGTATGACCCTGACTTTGAGTAGCATACTACCTTCACTTAGAATGATACCACAATACAAAGACAAAATGATCAATTTCAACAACTGGCTAAGCTTCTGGTGTCATTCTAAGGGGATCCAGTGTCTGTCTGCCTGGGATGACATGATAGACAAGCCTCGCTGTTTTGCCAGAGATGGGTTGAACCTGTCACACCTAGGTTTTCGAATACTGGCCAAGGCTCTTGACGTCCCCATAGTGCCTTTTTTAGGCAAGGCTCAAAGGACAAACCAACCACAGTAACCATCACAGGTAACCAAAAACTAAGGGTAATGCTACTCAACACCAGAAGTCTCAACCTCAAAATGCACACACTCGAGGCTCTCCTCAGCATGGAGAAAATCAGTGTTTGTACAGTGACAGAAACCTGGTTCAAGGCTCAAGAGAGCACCCCAGCGCTGCCAGGTTACAATTCATATCATACCTTCCGGCCTCAGTTACTGGATTGCAGTACAAAGGGCGGAGGTGTATCCATATTCATCAAGGATACCCATATCTCCAGGTTAGTAGCACAGCATGATGCCCCAGAGATCATCCATGTGCAACTATCAGCAGGCAAAACCACATTTCAAGTTGTAGCCGGTTATAGATCGCCCACCATGTCCCAAGATGCTCACTCTGCATTCCTTGAGACATTGGAAAATATAAAGGTCCTACCCAACACCATAATCTTGGGTGATTTCAACTACCCTGGTATAGACTGGGTGAACTACCAATGTTCCAACTCCTATGCTCAGAGATTCATAGAATTTATAAATTCAAATGCCCTTGAACAACTAGTATGTTCCCCCACTAGAGGGGACAACATATTGGATTTAATCATCACAAATATGGGCGCCCACTGTACCACACCTCTTATCACTCCCTCCTTGGTCAGATCCGACCACAAACTGATAACCCTGGACATCCTCACCCCTCCACCTCCCCCAGTCAAAAAAACATAGTCAAAAACCTTTCCAAAGCAAACTTCAACTACTTGCATCCGAAGTGGAAAGCTTCACTATTCCCTTGCAGAAGTTTAATGATATCCAGGATGTGGAATCCTACACCAAGGCACTTTATATGCATCTTCAGGATTGCATGGACCGTGCTATCCCAAATAAAACCAAGACTCCTTCCTCAAGCAAGAAGAAACCAGTCTGGTGGACCCCGGCGATAAGCAAACTTTACAATAAAAGGAGGAGACTTATACAAAAAAAGGCCAAATCTCAAGTAGAAAAATCATCCCTGATCAGCATTAGTAAGAAATTGAGGGCCCTCATCAAGTCAACTAAAGCTAATTTTGAAAAGAAAGTTGCCAAGGATGCCAAGGATACCATAACGCCTTCTATGGCTATGTCAAAAACCTAAATGGCAACGCTCAGGTCTGTTCTGAGCTAGTACAAAATGGAACAAAATACACTGACCCTTCTGACATTACCAACATCTTGGCTGACAGGTTCAGTGCAAATCCCCCCCCCCCCCCTCACCACCTACAGGGCCTATTACCATTCCAGGGGATTGTGTAAGTCCAATTATTACTGATACATTGGTTAACAAGGCTCTATCTAAAGCTAAAAACACTGCCTCCATGGGACCAGATGGTGTCCCAGGCTGTGTCATCTGAGCTCCAAAAGGAATTAACCCTGCATCTTAATACCCTGTTCAGTCTCAGCCTCTCCACAGGATATGTGCCCAGAGAATGGCGCACGGCAACTGTGGTCCTGCTACACAAGGGTGGGGCCACAACTGACCCTGGGAACTACCGACCAATAAGCCTGACCAGTCTGATCTGTAAGGCTATGGAGCGAATCATTATGGAACTCATAAATGGAGAGATTGGGAACCTCCAGTCGCTGGACCCCACACAGTTCGGCTTCGTCAAGGGCAGATCATGCCTCCTGAACCCGGTGGATTTCTTTGAGACAGTTACTCAGGCTATAGATAAGAGAAAGGAGGTACACACGGCTTACCTTGACCTTGCTAAAGCATTTGACACCATTCCCCATTCGGGTATTATTGATAAGCTCACCAGCCTGGGCATAAACCCTTATGCCACAAGATGGATCGCAAACTGGTTCTCAGACAGATCCCATAAAATAAGAGTAGTGGGATCTATGTCTGAATCCAGACCAGTAATGAGTGGTGTGCCTCAGGGCTCTGTCCTGGGGCCCCTCCTGTTTGGCATATACTTCTCAGAAGTACAGGCAAAGCACGGAAGGGCTGTGGCTGAATAAGTTTGTGGACGACTGCAAACTGGGTGCTATAATAGAGTCACCGGCCGACATGGAGATCCTCCAGAAGGGCCAAAATGAGACTGATGCATGGTGTCAAAGCCATGGTCTCAAGCTAAATGCAAAAAATGCGTAGTAATCCCCTTTGGAAAAAACAGAGTACCCGCAAACTACAACATAGGAGATAATCCCCTGAAATCTGAAGACGAAATAAGGGATCTAGGGACCCAAGTAGATAGCCAGCTTTCCTTTGATAACCATGTTGCCAAAGTGGTTAGAAAATCCTTCTATGTGACCCTCTATCTGATCACGAAAGAGTTTGCATCAAGATCTAAGGATGTAATGGTGCCCCTCTACTCTTCCCTCATCAGACCCATTATTGAGTACAATGCACCAATTGGAATGTACCTGGCTAGGCATCTCCAGCAGCTAGAGAGACCACAAAGGTACCTAACCAAGAGGATTACTGGCCTCAAACAGTTGCCCTATGCAGCACGATTGAAAAAGCTAAGACTGTTCTCTGTTGCATACCGCTTTCTCAGAGGTGATCTCTGTCTAACGTACAGAGCCATGTCCAACCCAGAATTGTTGAACATGCTCCATCTTAGCAAAACCAAATCTACTTGAGCTACACACTCTAGGGATATCAACCTCAACACAACAATGAATAGAACATGTTGGAGGGATAGATTCCCTTTGCAGAGACTTCCCTTACTGTGGAACAGGGTCCCAATCTACATAAGACAGAGCCCCTCACTATCACTCTTCAAGAGGAACCTTGATGAGTGGATGGGTAACAGAAAGTTCACACAGGGGATCACACCAACAGCACTACTAGATAGGGGCCAAGGGTACTAGCTGCTAGTACAAGGGTCTAGGGAACTACTAAAGAGGCAGTGAATACCGCACAATGTGGCTGGGCTAATATATGCCTTCGGGCAGATAGCTCAGTACCAACCTATGAACCTTTAGTCACAAAGATATATTCTACATCCAAGGTTGATACTCTACTGTATAATAATCTCAAAAATGCTTTGGTGTCCTTAAGTACAGTGTCACACAAAGCTAATATCGGATGTAGGCATTTTTCTATAAACATCCCACTCTAGCCTTTACCATTGAGGTTAATTTTTATGTTGATTGTAAAACACATCACCTAGTTTATTTTAGTTTCTGTACTAGATGCTCTGCATTCTATATAGGCAAAACTGATATACTATACAACATAATAGCACTAAAATTAATTTGATCTGTGAATTACTGGACATTATATTGGATAATAATGTTTTCACATTCAATGAGAAATTCTATCTACAGAAAGTTGGCGTAGCAATGGGCACGGTGTGCGCAAACAGCTGCGCCAATTTAGTATTGGTAGCATGAGAAAATGAATTTGTATTAAACAGTAATATGTATGCAGAAAAAATCTTATGGTACACACGGTTTGTAGATGTTTTTTTTTTGTTGTGGGGGGGTACCATTGAAGAATTGCAATGCTTGTTAGATTATTTACATAGTACCACAGAATTCCTTAGATTCACATATAAATATTCCCATGAAATTATTGAATTTTTGGATGTCTCTGTTAGGAAGACACATTTAAATGAGACAGTCACAGAAATGTACAGGAAACCTACACACAAAAACAGCGTTTTATACAAGGCGAGTATGCATCCTGCACATGTACATAAGAATGTCATAAAAGGACAGTTCAAGAGAGCTAGTCGATTACACAACACTAATGAAGGTTTAAATGATACAGTTACAGCTCTAAAGAAGGAGTTTAAAGACAGAGGCTACAGTAACAGAAACATCAATAGTAGCATTAAGAGTATGAACGAAAAACGAGCTAACAGATGTAAACCCTACTTCTCAGAAACAGTTGAAGAAGAAAATAAAATACAAGATGGCAATAAAATAAAAGTTAGATTCCCAGTAACTTATTCAAGTGATATCAGGAGATTTTGTGGCATTATTGAAAAGAATTGGAATATTTTGCACTCAGTACCAGAGTTACATAATGTCTTAGAAGATAACCACAAAGCATTCTATAACTATGTCAAGAATCTAAATGGCAATGCTCAGATCTCCTCTGAGCTAAAACAGAATGGCATTAAATATTACTGATCCCAAGGATATTGCCAATATCCTGGCAGATCGATTCAGTGCCAACTTCACCCCCCCCTCTCACCACCTAAATGGCCCATCTCAATACCGGAAGATTGCCAAATTCCGGTAATAATGGCCACACAGGTAAAAAACGCACTCTCCAAAGCTAAGAATACAGCATCCATGGGACCAGATGACATCCCGGGCTGTGTACTACATGAACTACAATATGAACTGGTACCTCACCTAACTGTCATGTTTAATCATAGCCTCACCTCAGGTTTCATGCCCACTGAGTGGCGCACAGCTACAGTTATCCCACTCCACAAGGGGGGATCCACCTTGGATCCTGGAAACTACCATCCCATCAGTCTGACAAGCCTTATCTGCAAGGCCATGGAGCGTATTATCATGGAACTTATAAACAAAGACATTGGCAACCCTCAAACACTGGACCCCACCCAGTTTGGGTTCGTGAAGGGACGATCTTGTCTCCTGAACTTGATTGACTTCTTTGAATCAGTCTCCAGAGCCATGGACAAGGGTAAGGTGGTCCACACAGCCTATCTAGACCTTGCCAAGGCCTTTGACACCATCCCCCACTCTGGAATCATAGATAAACTTACTAAACTGGGCATTAATCCCTACGTCATCCAATGGGTTGCTAACTGGCTTACTGATAGAACCCACACTGTAAAAGCAGCCGACTCCAAATCCAGCTCCAGACAAGTGACAAGTGGAGTACCTCAGGGTTCAGACCTGGGACCGCTCTTGTTTGGCATCTACTTCTCTGAAGTACAGGCCAACACTAAGGGACTCTGGCTAACAAAGTTCTCAGATGACTGCAAACTGGGAGCCATTATTGAATCCCCAAATGATGTGGATACTCTACAAAAGGGCCTTACAGAAACAGATGCTTGGTACCAGAGCCATGGGCTCAAGCTCAATGCCAATAAATGTATAGTTATCCCCTTTGGGAAAAAAACATGTATCCGTGAATTACCATATAGGTGGCAGTACACTAAACACCAAAAGTGTGATCAGAGACTTAGAGACACAGGTGGACAGTGGTCTCACCTTCGATAGCCACAACAGTCAGGAAATCCTTCTATGTGGCACACCTCATCACTAAGGGCTTTTCATCCAGAAAAAAGGAGGTCATTGTCCCACTGTACTCATCCCTCATTAGACCCATTAAAGAATACAATGCCCCGTTTGGTATGTACCTCTCAAGACATCTGCAACAACTGGAAAGGCCGCAGAAATACCTCACTAAAAGAATCACAGGCCTAAAGCAGATGCCCTATGCTGACCGCCTTAAAAATCTCCAGCTATACTCTGTTGCATATCGTCTACTCACAGGCGATCTCTGCTTAACATACAAGGCCATGTCAAACCCAGAGCTGTTGGACATGCTACACTTAAAGAAATCCCAATCCCTCAGAGCCACACGCTCCAGGGATCTAAACCTTGTCATCTCAATAAACAAAACATGCTGGAGGGATAGGTTCCTGAGCCAGAGACTCCCCAGACTCTGGATTAGATTGCCCATACATGTCAAGCAGAGTGCCTCTCTGGCCCTCTTCAAAAGGAACCTTGACGACTGGATGGGAGAAAGGAAATTCACCCCAGGGATGATGTCAGTTGCCCTGCTAGACAGGGGTCCAGGGAAGTAAATAGTGTGGGAAGAAATAGCCATGGAATTGTTATGGCTAGGCTTGTATAGGCCCTAGGGTTGATAGCCTAGACCCAACCTATGAACCTATAAACCTAAGTTTTCATTTATAAATAAGAAATCCTTAAAAAGACAGCTCTGATATAAATCAAGTTCCTCAAAACAACCAGTATTATCACAAAGAATAGGGACCTTTCCCTGTAGAAACTGCATGGCCTGTAATTATTTATACAATAAATATTTCTATAAACATCCCACTCTAGCCTTTACCATTGAGGTTAATTTTTATGCTGATTGTAAAACACATCACCTAGTTTATTTTAGTTTCTGTACCAGATGCTCTGCATTCTATATAGGCAAAACTGATAGATGCCTTAAAGAACGTGTGCGTGAACATTTGAGAGACATAACAAATTAAAAAGATACTAGTGCTTTGGCTAAACATGTACAGGTAGAAAATTAACAACACATTTTTAACTTCATGGTAATAGAAAGAATTAGTAAAAATAACAGAGGAGGGGACATTAAGAATAAAGTGGAAGAGGCAGAACAGAAATGGATCCTGCAACTCCAAGCAGATAAACCCCCTAGGCTAAATAGTGCCATCTCTCTAAAACCATTTTTGAAATCCAGACCTTTGAAACACTGAATATTTTTATTCCATCATTTTTAAAATGCAATGGTATTTTTAACTAAAAAATATTTATAAGATATGTTATCTTTATACATTGTTATTATATTATATATGCATTGTCTTTTGTTTTTAAATATGCTGTATGATGTCACAGAGCATTACTTCTCTGATTAGATGCATTTGGTTTTTAAATTCACTGCTCTGATGTATGTTTTAATGAGTCTGGAGAAGCGATCAGTTGTTGGATCATGAAAGCGCTTACTCTTGTTGTGCTATTAAAGTTTTATTCTTGTGGAACCTGGAATTCGGAAACTGGAAGTTTGTTCAGCCGTGGTCAGCCTGTTTAATTTTATTTTTTATTGTTTCAAGATGTTCTCCCTCTAGGGAAGTTCAGATGGACAACATGTCTGTAGACTGGTAAATCAACAAACAGTGAGAAACCTGATCCTAACCCCTATGTCGAGAGGCAGTGATAGTATAACAATGGACAATCTGTTCTGGATGCTTTCCATTGGCAGTGAATATTCCAGGAAAATCCAATGTGCTAGCAGACAAACTGAGCAGTTCCATTTTACTTTCTCATGAGTGATCTCTCAGTCATTTAATGGCGGAAATGATATTTCACCAATGGGGCCAACCGTGCTGCAACCTCTTTGCTTCTCCCCTCAATTCCAAGTGCAGCACGTACTTTACCATGATCCCACCCCAGGGGGAAGCCACCAAGAGACTCTCTTATTTATGATTGCCCCTCCCATTCTTCTGTATGCCTTTCCCACTACCCCCTTATCCCCAAGTTTCTCCAAAAAGCATTTCAGAGGAAGAGCCAGGTAATCATCATTGCTCCATTCTGGCCTTACCAAGTGTGGTTCCCTTTTTCTTTGCCATCATCTAGTCCACTCTCATAAAAGCTGGATCCTTCTCCGGACTTTCTAGCTCACCCATCTGCCTCTCCCAGACATTCAATCCCTTAAATTGACCGCATGGTTTCTCCACTTCCAGCGATGGCTAGGAGCTCCAAGCTTTCTTCCCCAGTTCATCACACCCTTACATTTTCCCAAAAGCTTTCTACCAGCAAGATTTATAAGACCAAGTGGAAAAGATTTTCTATTTGGGCCCTTCAGAGACAATCGGATCCTTTTTTCAGCACCCAGTCCAGCTGTTATTGATTTCCTCACTTCCATGTTGAATAACAGAGCTAATTAATTATTCAGCAGTTAAATTTCAACTTGCTGCTATTTCAAATTTTCACCCAGACAAAAATCATTCTTCTCTAGCCTGTCTGATATTGTGTAAGGGTTTTCTTAAGGGTAGTGTTTTACTCCAGACCCCTATTAAGACCCCATTCCTGCATGGGACCTAACGGTTATTCTTCTAGATTTGACCCAACCATCTTTTGAGCCTTCAGCTAAGGCAGAATTAAAATTTTTGTCATGGAAAACCATTTTTCCTGGTCACTATTGCATCATCTAGATTGCTATCAAAACTTTAGGCGCTTTCTTCCCAGCCACCATACCTGATTTTTCATAAGGGCAGAGTATCCCTTCAAAATAGCTCTTCCTTTCTGCCTAAGGTTGTGTCAGAGACAAATATGAACCAGTCAGTCAATCTACTAGTTTCTTACAAATATTTCCAAAAAGGGAGAATACATGCTGCATCTGTTGGATGTACATAGACAACTTAGACTCTATATTCACAGAACTAAAGATTTCAGAAAATCAGAATAACTGTTTGTTTCCTTTTCCAAGGCTAAATTTGGCAAAGCAGTATCATAAGTAACCTTGGCTAGATGGCTCATTGATTGCATTGTTTTTGTTTACAAGAGTAAAGGATTTTCATTCTCCAAATCACCTAAGGCCCGTTCCACCAGCTCTATGGCCACATCATCTGGTTGTTTGGTCCAGAGCTTCTGTAGATTACGTTTGTGCAGCTGCTGCATGGTCCAGTGTTCACAATTTTATAAACCATTACAGACTGGACATTTTATCTAGGAGTAGGGCAGCGTTTGGCTCCACTGTACTCTGGAATATCCTTCCTTGAGGACCAATCAGAGTTACTGTAGCTGGGGAATTTGTCCCATCAGTTGAGGAAAGGACAAAATAGATATCAGATATTAAAGCTATGTACTCACCATAACTGTGCATCTGTGCTGTCTGTTTCATCCTTCCTCAACTTCTCACCCCCAGCACCCTTCCTGTTTCATTATCTCCTGGTATGCATTGAGGGTGTTCCCTGTCAGTGTTGCTGTGGGAGCTCCAGTATCCTTCTCCTACTCCTTTTTCTTTGATGTGTTCTTGGTATACCCCTTGTTCAGGGTATGTAATGGCTGGTTATACTTTGACACATTTTCATTCCTTATACCTCCTTACTCTCCCTTTTTCACTTATTTCTATCTTATTTCAAATTCTCTTCCCTGACTGTCTCTGTAAATATACCATAAAGCTGTTTTCCCTCACTTCATATTGCAGTTCCTGTTTGTATTAGACTAACTTACCTTTAATTTCTCTACAAACTGTCTACAGTTTCTGTAAATATTAGCTGATTGTCATATACCTTGTATCGATTCTTAACCAATGTTTTTATATTACGTCTAATATGTTATAATTGTTTAAATTGCAGATATATTTGCTTTATTTTTGAAGCTTGTAAAGTTATTGTTCTTAAAATGTTTTGTAATAATGTGGAGCTTTTCTCCCCGGGCTTCTGCTGAAAATTGGCTTCTACCCAGTCGGACTTTCCCAGTAATCAAATAAATAAATAAATAGTGGGCAAACGCAGTCTGAGGTAACTAAGGAGAAGAGGGCATTATTGGTAAGTGGAGAAGCTCAAGCTACAGAGTGTAAAGTCTAACGAAGTGTCCGAGGCTTGATCGAAGGTCAGATCTGAGACCCATCTGTTGAGGAAGGACAAAAACAGACAACACAGATGCTTATGATTAGTACATAACTTTAATTTTTCTGTCATTCGTGAACGACCCGTGCCTGTGTACCACCATGTCTCACCCCCTCATCAATGGTCTCTGTTTCCCTGCCACCAGCAGTGGTCACCTTCACCTCCTGAGTCACTTCTTGCAGTTACTCCCACTTCTTCTTTAGACTACTTGCACATTAATATGGTTATCCATGTTCCAAGACACTTCTTTTTGTTACTTTGCTATGCTGTGCATCCTAACTTTTTCTCTACTTATAGAATACCTCTACTTTGCTTTTGAGTTTCTGGCATATGTACCCCCTTCCATTTAAATTTAAAGGCAGAGTCATTGAAATGTACATTTCTAACCTAGCTCAGATTACTGTTCTCCCTTCTAGGCTAAGAATAGAGCCTGTTCCTTGTTTTGAGTTTAGAAGAGAGAACGGAAATGCAATTTACAATAGAACAATGGGAGGACATATGTATGGCTCCCAAGTATGCAACAAAGTCTTGAAGATGTGGGATCTCTGCTTTGAAGTATTTGCATAGGTATTTTTATACACCAAGCAGACTTCAAACAATTTTTCCTCATGTAAACAGCAAATGTTGGATGTGTGATGAGAAAGAAAGTGGTAACTGGAAACGTGTTTTGGGGGTGTAATGAGTTGGCAGATCCTAAAAATTCCCTACAGAGTACTCAGAAATATTGAGTGAGCAAATGGCTTGTAACTAAGGATATGATTTTCTTGAGCTGAGACACATGAGCTGAATTGCCTAGACATAGTAGGACCTTATTAAGTTTAATTCTGTTGGCTGTCAAAAAAGCAGTTACTAGAAAATGGAAATTAAAGTCTAAATCTTCTCTGTTAAGCGAATGGGAGAGAGGTCTCTTTGTAGAGGTGTGTGCACATGCATATGTGTTCGTGTACAGGGTAACATGGCAAAATCAATGTATGAGCTGCTAGGAAGAACACTAATATAGTCAGGTCTGCCTACACAGTGTTCGATTCAGAGATATGGTAATAAGCCATGCTGTGTTTTAACTGAATTCTGTTTTCTATTACATATCTAAACTAGGAAGGAAACCAGAGCTGCCTCTCTTGTGAGTCGCACAGAAATTCAATTTCACTGTCTCTCTAATTGCCTAGTTCTTATGTAAATTTGACCAAATAATTCCTTCCCTCTCTTCTTTCACTGACTATTGTCAGTAAGCAAAAAAAAATATTGCCATTCCCCCTTCAGCTATTTAAATTCATTGGCCCTCCCACTGTATTCTTTAGAGTCAGAATATTAAGTGCCCTCCTCCAATCAGTCTATCTTGCCCAATTAAAATTAGAGGTTGTCCCCTTAGACTGTTAAAGCTTGAGTTACCCAGTCTTTCATATCTAACTGCTTGGTGGAGACTGCATCTCTAAGGATATTAACACACTTTTTCCATCTTACCTTTAAAATTGATAACATCTGTTCCCAGACCAATCATTGGTGATCCCCCATGCTACCTCTTAGTAGTCATTGGTGGGGTTAATGTTTCTGTTTTGCTCCCGGTGGAAGACAGACCATAGGGACATTATTTCCTGAAGACTGATGATCACCAGAAAGCCTGATAACTGTTTCATAGGTGCCAGCTTGGAATTTGTGCTACTGTTTTACCCCTGGCAAGTGATGGAGCACAGGGCATTAATTCCTGACTGTCCCTGAATGGACAATGAGTGTCTGTGTAGGACTTTCCTGATTCAAAGACATCTCCCTGAAAAATTCTACAATAAACCTCCAGACCCTGCATCATTGGGGCAAGACTGTTGATCACCAAAGAGCCTGTGGCCTGCTTCTCATCTTAGGATTAGTGCTACTGCTTTGCTTCTGGTGAGAGAAGAAGTGGTACTGTATCCCAGCAGTGTAAAGCCATGGCGAGACCACCAGTAGTTGTAGTCGGGTAGTAGCCAGTTAGGTGAATAACCACTATTCAAGATTTTTGACAAAACTAGTTCTTTCTTTTCAGTAAGTACTGCTTGATTAGCTACTGTCTAACCTAAATTCAGAATATCTCTCTAAATATTTAATCAATAAATCATGTGTATGGCAGGGGCCTGTATAGAAGCAAGCACCCTGAGTTTACATTTTTCCTGTAAAAGCACTCTTGAAATTTCACCAATACCTAGTTGCACAAAAGACATCTAGTTTGCCCAGTGACAAGCATTACCCTCAGAGTTGAAAACTAGATACTGACAATTTTACTCTGTATTTGCACTGCAACTGTATAAACAATAAAAAAGGGCTTGTTGCCATGGATATGAACTGTCCCACTATCTACACGACCAGCTTAGTGAATATGGGCTTCTTGAGGTACTGTAAAAATTACCTAGTGTTTACTTAACAACCAGCTAATTCTCAAACAAACTGATAAGATAAGTGAGAGATGAGGGAAAGCTCCCACATAAAAGCACTCCTAATGTCAATCATGTCAGTAGTACACATGCTGTACCCATCACATACAGCATGAAGCAGACATATAGACCCACATATGCTGAGGCACTTATACGTAACCCTCCTAAATCCCAAAGTCCTCCTAAATGAAGCACACATACGAAATGCCTTCAGCAGCCTCAGATGCATTCTTTCAAAACAACACGGACATCAGCAAGTACATCCACATCTCATGGATCCTCTACTTCTAAGACCATAAGGCAGGCCACCACACAACCTAACATTCTAGTCATTAGAGACTCCATTGTGATATCCTTCACAATGTTGATTAAGGAGAAAGTCACAGTTGCTTATCAGGGGCCAGGATCTGCTGCATTACACAAGCACTCAGGTCATTGAACCACAAGTAACAGTATGAATCAGTCATAGTCCATGTTGGGTGTAAATGACCTTAGACATATCTCCCTAGACTGTATTAAGAGAGACATAATGGAGCTCTTGGAATATGTGTCATAGGCTGGCATGAGCTTATCATGCAGCATTCTTTCTTCTCCAAGGATGATGCCACAATATAAACAGAAGATGACTGACTTTAATAATTGGTTTAGTTTCTGATGTCATATTAAAAGGGGGTGCAATATTTGCCAACATGGAAGGAGATGGTCAATAGACCTTGCTGTTTTGTCAGGAATGGTTTGTACCTCTCTCCTGTAGGCTTTTGAATATTAGCTAAAACAGTGTCCTTGTTCATAGTGCCTTTTTAGTCAATGCCAAACTGAAGATACTTCCAACATAACAAAATCAAGAAAATCTAAAGGTTTTACTGCTCATTGCTAGGAGTCTAAACAAGAAACTCAACTCCCTACAAACTCTCCTCTCCCTAGAGAATGCTGACATATGTGCAGTCACTGAGTTATGATTTAAAGCTGCAGAGAACATCCCAGCAGTGCAAGGCTATAATGCCCTCCACACATTTAGACCAGCTGCTACACAGGCAGGGACTAAAGGGGGGGAGCCTCTATTTATGTCAAAAATAAATATACCTCAAGTCAACAGGACAATCAACTTGTACTTCTCCATATTCAAATCACCATAGGCAAAATCTCATTTTACTTCTTGCGAGCTATTGATACCCCTCTATGACCCAGGAAACCCATGACTTGTATTTAAGCTTACTGGAAACACTCACCATCCAACCCAATACCATATTCATGTGTGACTTTAATTACCTTGCTATCAAGTGGAAATCGTATATGACACCAAAAGTGAAGGCACAGAAATTCTTGAATTTTCTAAACTCAAACTCCCTGGTGCAGATTGTCAATACACCAACTAGTTGCACAACATACTTGATCTGGTCCTCACTAATATGGGAGAGCACTGCACACCCCCAGGTGTAATATCCTCTGTGGTGAGGTCAGACCACAAAGCAGTCCCCCCAAGTTTTCCCTCGGGAAATACCATGAAATATAACTCCCTTATTTTCACTAGAGAACTGGTCATCAGTGCTCTCTCTCTCTCTAAGGCCAAGAAAGCAGCATTGGTGGGTCCCATCAGTGTCTCAGGCTGTCTTCTAAATAGCATGAAACATGATGCATCAGGCTATAACTCATTCCACACACCTTTTGGCTCCAGAACTTGGACTGAAGCTCCAAAGGCAGTGGTGTTTCCATATTCATAAAGGATGCACACACCTGCAGACTGGTAGCCCAACATAATGCATCTGAGATGCTTCAGGTGCAGCTAACATTGGGTAAGACAAAGATTCAGGTCGTAGTCTGCTATAGGTCCCCAACCATGTCCCAAGACTCACACTCCACGTTCCTAAGCACCCTGGAGAATATTAGGGTTCAAGCTAACACTCTCATACTGGGCAACTTCAACTACCCCTCCATTAACTGGGAAAACTATTCATGTACCAATGCACTTGCCCAACATTTCATTAATTCCAATGCCCTGGACCAGCTCATTCTTACCCCCACTAGAGGTAGCAACATCCTTGACCTGGTCATTACTAACATGGGCGACCGTTGCTCTACACCAGTAGTCAACTCCTCCCTGGTTAGATCCAACCACAAACTAATCGCCTTGGAAGTCCACATCCCTCCCACCCCCCCCCTCCCCTGCAAAGGTAACCACCATGAAAAACTTCTCCAAAGCTAACTTTGGGCTCCTAAAAACAGAGGTGGCTGACTTCACAGCACCCATGCAAATGGAGATCAGTTGCATGACCACCGAATCATACACCAATGCACTGTATGAACATGTACACAAATGCATGGATCTCGTCACACCCAATAGAACCAAGACGCTGTCCTCCAAAAAAAGGAAGCCAATCTGGTGGTCCCCTGCCATAAACAAATGCTACAACAGGAGGAGGAAACTGATGCAGAATAAAGTGAAGTCCCAAGACTGGAAAAACTCCCTATCAGCTTCAACAAAATGTTGAGATCCCTCATCAAATCCTCTAAAACAAGCTATGAAAACAGAATTGGACCAGATAGTAAAGACAACCACAAGGCCTTCTATAGTTATGTAAAGAATCTCCACGGCAATACCCAGATTTGCTGTGAGCTACTGCACAGTGGTACCTCCTATACCAAGCCAACAGATGTTGTCAATATACTGGCCGACAGATTCAGTGCCAACTTCACCCCTCCCCCCCAAGGGACCAATCACAATACCAGTAGATTGCCAGGCACCCAGTATTACTGCAGCACAGGTTAAAACTGCACTGTCCAAGGCCAAGAATAAAGCTTCTATGGGGCCTGACAGTATCCCTGGCTGTGTTCTACATGAACTACAGAGTGAACTGGTACCTCACCTGTGTGCCCTGTTCAATCACAGCCTCACCTCAGGCTTTGTCCCTACCAAATGGAGCACTGCTACAGTCATCCCTCTCCACAAAGGAGGAGCGACTACAGACCCTGGGAACTATCGCCCCATTAGCCGGATGAGTCTGATATGCAAAGCTGTGGAACACATCATCATGGACCTAATAAACAAGGATACAGGGAATCTCCAAACACTGGATCCCACACAGTTTGGTTTTGTGAAGGGTAGATCATGCCTGCTCAACTTGGTCAGCTTCTTTGAGTCAGTCACCAGAGCTGTGAATGAAGGCAAGGTGGCTTATACAGCCTACCTTGATCTGGCCAAGGCCTCTTATACCATTCCCCACTCAGGAAACATAGAAAAACTCACTAAGCTAGGCATCAAACCCTATACCTCTAGGTGGGTTGTAAACTGGCTCACAGGTAGAACCCATAGTGTGAAAGCAGCTGACTCCAAGTCAAACTGCCGACCAGTCATGAGTGGAGTCCCACAGAGTTCAGTCTTGGGTCCTCTCCTGATTGATAACTACTTCTCTGAAGTCCAGGCCAACACAAAGGGACTCTGGCTGAAAAAAGTTGGAAACGATTGCAAGTTGGGAGCTATTATTAACTCCCCGAGTGATGTTGACACACTACAGAAAGGCCTCACTGAGACCAACAACTGGTGTCAGAACCATGGCCTTAAGCTCAATGCCAAAAAAATGTGTCGTCATCCCCTTTGGGAAAAACCCAGTTCCCATGAATTACCCCATCTGTGATAGTCCACTGAACACAGAAGGCGTTATAAGAGATCTGGGAACACAGGTTGACAGCAACCCCTCTTTTGACCACCACATTGCCACTGTGGTCAGAAAGTTCTTCTATGTGGCACATCTCATTACTTAAGGGTTTTGCATCCAGGAAGAAGTAGGTCATTGTCTCCCTCTACTCTTCCCTCATTAGGCCAGTCATTGAGTACAATGCCCCATTTGGCATGTCCCTCACTAAACACCTGCAACAACTGGAGAGGCTGCAAAAGTACCACACAAAGAGGATCCTAGGCCTTAAGCATTTGTCCTGTATGGACAGACTAAAAAAATCTCCAGCTGTTGTCTGTCTGATATCACCTACTTACAGGCGATCTGTGCTTGACATACAAAGCCATGTCTGACCCAGCTCTGTTAGAAATGCTACATCTAAAGAAATCCCAATCCCTCCACACCACATACTCCAGATACCTCAACCTCATTACCACAGTCAACAGAACATGCTGGAGGGATAGGTTCATAACCCAGAGACTGCCCATGCTATGGAATGGACTTACCATACATGTTAAGCAGAGCACCACACTGGCCGTCTTCTAGATAAATCTTGATGAGTGGATGAGAAATAGAAAATTCACCCCAGGGATCACTCCAGTGTGGCTTTACCCGACAGAGGCGCTGGGAACTAAGGTTGGTTAGCACGATGCCAGGGTAATCCTGTGGGCTAAGTTTGTAAAGGCTCCAGGGCCATTAGCCTAGTACACACCTATGAACCTATAAACTGCAACATCTGCAGATGTTCCTGACTAAAAGAGTAATGTGTCTTGTGTAAACTGCCTCAAAGCTTTATCCCTGTATTCTGTTTCTTACAATCTGTTGAAGGGAGATCTGTGCTTGACATACAAACCAAATTCAGAGTATGTCATGTTGCAGCATTGAACAGTGAGAACATGCTTACATACACAAAGTGAAACATTTCTTGCCATTTGTGAATTGTCCTGTGTTTAAAGCAAGTGAAATTCACTGTCTGCTGATTCCTTCCAAAGAGAAGTCCATTGATTCTGAAATGTATTGCTTTGGTAGCAACTGCTGAAAACTCTGTGAACTCAATTTGTTAAAATTTAAATGTAATTAAGTGTGCACTGTGTATAAAAAAACATGGACAAATCATGTAACTTTAGACCACACTGAATTTTAATTGATACAAATTGTGGCAAAATATATAATTTTATGCAACATGGAATGTTACTAGATGTTGTTTTTAGAAAAATCATGTAACTTTATACAGTACTTAATTTTAGTAGTCAGTGACTGTGTCAGAGTATTTAACTTTATAATACATTAAGTAATACTAGATGCTGCATGAACAGAAGTGAGAAACTCACAACAAAATCTATGAGATGCCTAAGTAAAAAATAAATAAATAAAAACAAGTCTTCTTAATTATAGCATTGTTAACACAGAGAAAGTGAAATACCTACCAGAATATTTAAATGTGTCTATACAGACACATGCTGTGGCAAGAAGAGTAAGCCTTTGTGACAGTTGAAGGGAAGCTTGGAAGAAAGTTATTTATTGCTGTTATACTAAAAGACTTATAACCAGAGAAGTGTGTGACAAATTTGTTTTACCAAAACTAATGTTAACATTTTGTGAAACTAAATGTTGATGTAAGCAGATGATCCTAAAAGTCTGAGGGTTCATCACTGTGTACAGCAAGAAAATTAATTTTTGCTCTATAAATAAATGCTCAGACAACCCATTGTTGCATAAAGTAACAAAAGAAAACTGTGTGGAAACCTAGTGACATTAATTGTGAATTGCTTCTATTGAAAAATGAAAGGCAAAATGAGTAATAAATCAATACGTGTGTCTGTCATAGAGAGTAAACAGGTGTTAAACTTTGTTAAAAATGTAGCAACATGAATTCTCAAAAGAAACAGTTATTGAACCAGTCTGATCACAGTAGTACAGCAGAATGAGAATGAGAAAGCTTTACATCAAAATATCTCTGATGGGCAGGAACAAATAGATGTTTTGCAGTCCATTGTTACATCTATGCAAAGTGAAATAGCTAGAATTTACAGAAAAGGCAATGGCATTTGTTAGAGGAAGTATATCTGTGCAACAAAGAGTTAACAAAAGACAATAAACAAACAAACAAGACACTCTTTCTGTCTCTATTACAGCTGTATAACCTACAGGACAAGATTAGAGCATTAAATGAGAGTGTAGATAGGTTATGACAACCACAGGGCACTATCTTTAAACAGAGGTAATTAGTAACAATATGGTTTATGAAAATGAAACCAAAATGGCAGAGTTTTATAAGGTTATAGACTAACCTTGACCAACAAAAGACATGGCAAAATAAAACATATCAAGAAATTGATCACTTGTCTAAAAGATTCTCTGAATTTTCTGTAAAAGTAGAAGTAGTAAAACACAAAGGTAAAACTGAAAGTGTTAAGTCAAATGCACCATAAGCTAAAAGGTGAGAAAAGTAAAGTGATATAGTATTGGAACTTAAAGGACAAAAGATAAGTCAATTTCAGGCCCGTACTTTCATTGTTTACTAACAACTTGGAAAGGAGAAATTGTGGCAAGAACTGCAAAAGATTAACAGTGTCTTGCTCGACCTAAACATAAAGTATCAGAATGTGCAATATGAAATTTAGTTGCTAACGACACAAATCCTAGAAAATGAAGAAAGGTTAAGGACCATACACAAAAGAAACCTGAAAGTGTTTTGCTAACGACACAAATCCTAGAAAATGAAGAAAGGTTAAGGACCATA
This sequence comes from Protopterus annectens, assembly GCF_019279795.1. Taxonomy (NCBI): domain Eukaryota; kingdom Metazoa; phylum Chordata; order Ceratodontiformes; family Protopteridae; genus Protopterus; species Protopterus annectens. Next base: position 480,791,006 of record NC_056727.1, read on the forward strand.
CACAAAAGAAACCTGAAAGTGTTGACACTGAGATCTGAGAAGCTCAAAAAGGCTATATGCAGAGGCACACAGAAATGCAGCAACACTGAATAAAGTGCCCATAACACGTCTAGGTGATGAAACAAAATGTGTAATCCTTACTAATATGCTGCATGAATAAACAGGAAATTGTATTGCAAAACTGATTAACAGTAGGGTGTTATTCTTGAGCTAACCATTAGGTGTAAAAATCTGCAGACTAAAACTGAAGTTCAAAGCAAATCTTTGGAGGAAGCAAACCGTTTCAAACCTAGCCTGCCTCTGTAGGCCAGAGGAAGGGAGCCCATATTCTGATCCAAGTGACCACATTTTGAACAGCAGACCTGGTAGTGGAGGAAAAAAACGTGGATGGCGAGGAATAGTTTCATAAGTAGTTACTGACTTCAAGTGGCCTTTTTAAACCTAGCCATGATTGCCAAGGTGAGAATTAAATCTTGTGTCTGTGAGGTAAATATCTTAACCATTTGGCCAATGACATGGAAGGGCATGTCCTTCTTGCCTCACCAAGGAGGAGGACAGGGTTGCAGGCATTCAGTGAACAACAGAAAAGTGTGATTTCTCCAGTGGATACTGAGAAAACCTCTTCCTATGTCTGTGTTCAAGAGAAGGAAGCAGGGCTTCTTGCTGGTTGTGTCCTATGGGGAATTGAGAGGCATCATGGCAGGCAGTCCACTGGACATCCTCCTTCATCTCCATGACCTAAGCATCCATGGAGGAATGTGCAGGCTATGTGAATACTCTTGCACAACCCCTAGCTATCTTATGATGGTAACTCCCGTCATCTGGATGGACCAGTCGACCCGGATTGGCTGGAAGGGGGCTAATGATCAACAGAAGGTGGAAGCAAAGAGTGCTAAAAGAAAGTCTGTCAAATATATTTTTTCATGCCAAACAAATACAAAAACGTTTTACTGCTATAATGAATGTGCAACATGGAGATAATTTAAGCACTCAGACTAACCTTCCCTAACTGATAAAGATGACCAGGATAGAAAACAGCATGAGCCCTGGAAGACTCGGAGCCCTACAGATGAATTAACAAAATGAAGCTAAATGTGTGTCCTGACAGATAATATATTTAGCCAGAAATATGTTTTTAGTGAGGCAGAGCTAGAAATCTGTTTGAAAATCTGTATCTGAAGGGGAAAATGGAGTTGTTATATGGGCGATTGCTCTTAGACAAATATTTAAGGCTGGTCCATTTAAGCCAGGATACCTGAGGTTAGGCTAATTAGGTTCATAGGTTCATACTAGGCTATCTGCCCAAGGGCATTTATAAGCCTAGCCCATAGTTATTTGGCTTTCGCCACCCCTTTAGTTTGAATAAAACTATGCCTATTATTTTGCTGTGACACTGAAGTAATCCCTGGGGTATATCTGCAATCCCCCATCCATTGGTCAAGATTCCTCTTGAACAAGGCCAGCGAGGTGCTCTGCCTCACATGTACCGGGATTTTGTTCCACAGCATAGGGAGTCTCTGGGTGATGAATCTGTCCCTCCAGCATGTTCTATTAATAACCGTGTCAAGGTTTAAGTCTCCCGCCCTTGTGGTTCTGAGGGATCTAGATTTTTTGAGGTGAAGCATATTCATCAAATCAGGGTTTGACATGGCCTTATATGTCAGGCACAGGTCACCTCTGAGCAAGCGGTATGAGACTGAATAGAGCTGGAGTTCTTTCAGTTGGGCAGCATAAGACATATTTTTGAGACCCTTTATCCTTTTGGTGAGGAACTTTTGGGGCCTTTCCAGCTGCTGCAGGTGTCTGGTCAGATACATTCCGAATGGGGCATTGTACTCAATCATAGGTCTAATGAGTGATGAGTACAGGGGCGATGACCTCCCTTGATCTAGATGTGAATCCCTTCATGATCAGGTGGGCAATGTAGAAGGTTTTCCTAACTACTTTAGCAACATGAGTGTCAAACGAAGGCTACTGTCAACCTGGGTCCCCAGATCCCTGATGACTTCTTCTGTGCTCAGTGGATTGCCACCTATATGGTAGCTAGGGTAACCTTGTTTTTCCCGAAGGGTATGACTATGCATTTCTTGGCATTTAACTTTAGGCCATGGCTCTGGCACCAGTTATCCGCTTCTGTGAGGCCCTTCTGAAGGATATCTGTGTCAGATGTGTTTTCGACTATGGCCCAGTTTGCAGTCATCTGCAAACTTTGTCAGCCATAACCCTCCTGTGTTTGCTTGTACTTCAGAAAAGTAGATGCCGAACAAGAGTGGACCCAGGACTGAGCCCTGTGGGACACCACTTGTGACAGGCTTTGAGTCTGACATGGCTCCAGCAACTCTGACCCTGTGGGTTCTGTCACTTAGCCAGTTTGCAACCCATCTTGTGATGTATGGGTTTACATTCAAGCTGATGAGTTTTTGATGATACCTGAGTGGGGTATTGTGTCGAAGGCCTTTGCCAGGTCAAGGTAGGCTGTATGGACTGCCTTTCCCTCATCAATGGCCTTGGTGACTGTCTCGAAAAAGTCAACCAAGTTTAAAAGGCATGATCTGCCTTTGACAAAGCCAAACTGGGTTGGATCCAAAGTCTGCAAGTTCCCTATGTCTTTATTTATGAGTTCCATTATGATCCTCTCCATGGCTTTGCAGATAAGGCTTGTCAAGCTAATGGGACGGTAATTTCCAGGGTCGGTGGAGGCACCGCCCTTGTGAAGTGGGACCACAGTCGCCATGCCACTCCTTGGGTACGTATCCTGAGGTGAGGCTAAGATTAAACAGCTGTCCTAACTGCGGGTTTAATTCCTCATTGAGTTCATGGAGCACACAGCCGGGGACACCATCCGGTCCCATGGATGCTGTGTTTTTGCTTTGGAGAGAGCAGTTCTCACCTGGGTGTTGGAGATGTTTGGGGGCTACAATCCTCTGGTATAGATATCTCTCCTTTGGGGAGGGGAGAAGTTTGCACTGAACCTGTCAGCCAGTATGTTGGCAATGTGTGTAGGTTCAGTAATCTTCACATCATTTTGAACTAATTCTGAGCATATCTGGGAGTTTCCTCCTAGGTTTCTAACATAGCTAAAGAAGGCCTTATGATTGTCTTTTGAATCCTTGGCGATTTTTCTCTCAAAATTTGCCTTGGATGATTTTATGAGAGCTCTTAGTTTTTACTTATAATGATCAAGGGTGTCTTACCTTTCAAGGATTTTGCTCTATCTTGTAGTAGCTTCCTCCTTTTGTTGTAGAGCTTGTTTATGGCTGGGGTCCACCAGACTGGACGCTTGCCTTTGGTACAAAGAGTCTTAGTTTTGTTTGGGATTGCCTGATCCATGCAGTCCTGTAGGTGCTGGTAGAAGGCATTTGTAAGTGATTCAGCGGTTTGAGTAATGTTTACCACTGGCTCAGGGGCCTTAAAGGAGACCACACTAGTTTTAGAAGTGTAAAGTCGGCTTTTGAGAAGTTTTTCACTGTGGTCTTTTTGTTTCAGGTGGGGCGGGATGAGGACCTCCAGCGAGATTAGTTTATGATCTGATCTCACCAGTGAGGGGTATACTTCGGTGTTGAACATTGTGATCCCATGTTTGTGATGATGAGATCAAGTATGTTTTCTCCTCTTGTGGGGATGGTGACTAGTTGTTCCATGGCATTTGAGTTTATGAACTCCAGGAACCTTTGGGCTAGAGTGTTTGGGCTTGAGTAGTGTTCCCAGTCTATATTAGGGTAGTTGAAGTCACCTAGTATGATGGTGTTTGGAGATACATTTATCCCCCCATTGTTTTCAGGAAGGCCATGTGAGGTTCCTGAGTTTGAGAGGGTGGCCTGTAACATGCTACAAATTGCAGAGCAGTCTTGCCTATGGTTAATTGCACCTGGATGGTCTCCGATGCATCGTGCGTTGCCACCAACCTTGAGGTGTGGGTGTCCTTTATGAATATGGACACCCCCCCTCCTTTCTTGGTGTTGTCCGGATTTTGGGGCCGGAACGCATGATATGAGGTGAAACCTGCTAGTGCTGGGGTGCTCTCAGGAGCCTTGAACCAGGTTTCTGTCACAGCACAGACATCGATGTTCTCCATACTGAGAAGGACCTCGAGTGCGTGCATCTTGAGATTGAGACTTCTGGCATTGAGCAGCATTACCCTTAGTTTTTTACTTTTTTGTGTTCTAGGGTGGTAGGTTTAGAATTTGAGCCTTGCCTAAAAAAGGCACTATGGGGGTGGCAAGAGCCTTTGCCAATATCCGGAAGCCTAGGGGTGACAGGTGCAAGCCGTCCCTTGCGAAGCAGCGTGGCTTGTCCAGCATGTCATCCCAGGCAGACAGACATTGGATCCCCTTTGAATGACACCAGAATTTAAGCCGGTTATTAAAGCTGATCATCTTATCACTGTATTGTGGCATCATTCTAGGTGAAGGTAGGATACTGCTCAAGGTCAGGGTCATACCTGCCTGGGCTACATAATCACAGAGCTCCTCAATGTCTCTTTTCATGTAGTCCAAGGAGGTACGTCTCAGGTCGTTGACACCAGCGTGGACAATGACTGAGTCATACTTGTACCTGCTGTTGAGAGACCTGAGTGCTCGTGTTATGTGGCGGATTCTAGCGCCCAACAGGCAGCTTACTGTGACCTTCTCCTTACTCAGTCTGGTGAGCGGGACGTCAGTGTGTCTGACTATGGAGTCACCTATGACAAGTATGTTTGGTGTTGTATTTGGCCTTAAGGGCAGTGACTGCTTTGCACACTGATTTTGTTGTGTATGTGTTGTTTGTGTGGTGTATTGAGTTTGCAGTTGCTTGGGTGTCTGCTTTGGAGGCCTCTGCTGTTTAGGTAAATTTTTACTCAGAGTATGTCTTAGTGTGTTTATGTGTTTGATTCAGTGGTGTGGTTGAGTTATGTGAGACTGGTATTGTGGTGTGTGTAGTTGCCTTCTCCTCCTGCCTGGTCTTGCCAGTCCTGAGTTGAGAGAGCTCAGCCTCCAGTCTGGCTAAATAGCTGCATCTCTCACAAGTGTTAGTGTTACATGGGAGGAGGAGATGGTTGTCCGTGTACATGAGGCAATTGTAACATTGTCTCAGAATTCCCAGATTCACCAAATGGGCAGGAAAGGACGCCAGCATCTGACCCTTCGACATGCTAGAAAGAATTAGGAGTTGGTATGAGACAGAAAAGTAGTGGGCTTAGCAGGGAAGTGGGCACTCCTGGGGGGTTTTGCTAGTGAGAGATTTGTATAATATAGGAGTGCTTGACCTGCAAAGAGAATGCTTATAAGACAAGGGATATGCTTATAAGACAAGTGCTGAGCTTTTTGAGAAGAAAAAGCTATTTCGAACAAGTGCTGCACTTTTTAGTGTAGGTGTAAACTGTTTAGGTTCCTAACAGAGCAGTTCTAAGGGAAAAATTGAAGAACAGACTTTCTGGAGCCAGAAAGAGTTTAACCTTGTTTAACCGGTGCTGCCCGATGCTGCTATAGTGCCAACTCCGCGCTAAAGCACGTTAAAGCGTGCTTGATAGCAGGGGCTGGAAAGAAGCAGGAATAGACCCAAAAGGGAAAATAAAACTACAGTTTCAAGTCAGTAACCACCTCTACGGGGGGCAGGGAAGCTGCTCAATGTTAGTCACTGCCACTGACGAACAGAGAGACCCTCCTTCAGCCCAAGCAAAAATGGCCTCACAGAAACTTTCAAACAGTTCAGGAACAGCAAGCCTGTAACTGAACTTTTTTAACTCTCAGAAAAGTGGGAAAAAGCAAGATTTTTTTTTTTTGTTTTTGTTTTTTACAGAGATAGCAGAGGTTCACAAGTAATATCAAGTTATAACAGTGCAGTAAATGACCCCACACAAGAGTGCTAGGTCAAGGACAGAAAATATGCAAGTTTTAAGAAAAAACGATTTAAAATTAAGTGCAAACAGGAAATTCAGCAAACAGCTTTTGGTTGTGCTCTAAATACAGCTACTAATACAGAAATCAAGTTTAACAAGCCAGAAAATGCTCAAGCTAGGCAGCTATGCAGAAAAACTTAGCAAATAAACAGAGAAAAATACTTAAAATCTCAAAAGTGGCTCCTTCTTCTCTCAGCGTTTTTCCTCTTGGAGGGTGCTTCACCAACAGCCAACAAGCCTGAAAAGACGCTCAAACCACGAGGCAACTAGGTTTTAAGAGAGGAAGATGAAGGAGTTATGGAAATGACCCCTAGTGGCCAATAAAACTACAGTTTCAAGTCAGTAACCACCTCCACGGGGGCAGGGAAGCTGCTCAATGTTAGTCACTGCCACTGACGAACAGAGAGACCCTCCTTCAGCCCAAGCAAAATGGCCTCAGAAACTTTCAAACAGTTCAGGAACAGCAAGCCTGTAACTGAACTTTTTAACTCTCAGAAAAGTGGGAAAAAGCAAGATTTTTTTTTTTTTTTGTTTTGTTTTTACAGAGATAGCAGAGGTTCACAAGTAATATCAAGTTATAACAGTGCAGTAAATGACCCCACACAAGAGTGCTAGGTCAAGGACAGAAAATATGCAAGTTTTAAGAAAAAAACGATTTAAAATTAAGTGCAAACAGGAAATTCAGCAAACAGCTTTTGGTTGTGCTCTAAATACAGCTACTAATACAGAAATCAAGTTTAACAAGCCAGAAAATGCTCAAGCTAGGCAGCTATGCAGAAAAACTTAGCAAATAAACAGAGAAAAAATACTTAAAATCTCAAAAGTGGCTCCCTTCTTCTCTCAGCGTTTTTTCCTCTTGGAGGGTGCTTCACCAGAGAATTAGATGAGTTCCTGGAACTTTTTTAAGACTACAGAAAATGTAGTATGATAGAAATCATTTAAGTTTGGAATCCAGAGGAATGTGGAAGCGTTTTGTAAAACAAAAGACAGACCAGGACCAGAGCAGTCTGTTCCAAAATAGCCATTGGAAGCCCTGGTAGCAGAATGTCAAAGGTGTAAACTGGAGAATTACAAAAAAAAAAAAAATTGCATGGTCAACATGTGAAACCTGTGGTGACAAGAGACTGTGTGTCACTTGACTCGTGTATTTCTTGAGACAGAGAGAGAGAAAGAGTTTTGTTCTGAATAACTATTTCATTGGTGGGTGCACCTTAAAGACTGACAGCCCTGAAAAGTCCTGTTCTTCTTGGACAATAAACTTAATTGGTTTTAGTAAAGGTTTGGATTGGTGAAAATACCTGTTGGTGCATTTATTAACAAGTAAAAGTAATTTTCTTTTGTCACTGTCATGTGCTTCTGGCACTGAGACATTTCTGGAACTGGTCCAGAGGACTGCTCATGTCCCTAAGAGCAGGCTACATGATGACCATTGTGGAACAAGTGCTACAAACCATAGCTTCTACTATTAAAGGGATGATAGCAGTAACAAAGTTAATGACACAGCCAAGGGCCATGGCAGCACTCAAGCATCTCAACATCTCCAAAGATTTGATAGCCTATTTGTTTACATTTGAAATGATCACTGACCAGAAGAGTTGGGTTTTTTCCAGCTGGGCTCATATTCTAACAGCACATCATAAAGGGGAGCTCATCCATGCTTAAATGAACATACCTAGCTCACATTGCAGATTCAACCCCTTAAGCTTTAAGTGGACTTGTTTAGAAGAAAGATGGCAGTGGTGTAACTACTTGAAATAAAGCATATAGTAAAATTTTGGCGAGGCCCAGATGGAATTACCAGCGAGAAAACAATGATAGAAAGTCTTGTGATAGACGTATTTAAAAGGGCTCTGTCAGTAATAGAAAATGGGTGTATCACGCTAACCTACAAGATGCTGAGAACTATGTAATACTAACAGAAAGGATGCTATGCTATGAAAATGTGTTTAAGGAGATAATGGCTAAAGTAGTTGAGAAAACAGTAAATAAAATAAAGCCATATGTACTATTGTTTGATTTAAACATGGAAGGGGGGCTATATCACCAAATACTGGACTGGAGAAGCTAAAGTAGGAATTTACAGTTAATCAACTAAAGAGTGAGGTGGGATGAAGAAAATATGAAATGTGATCAAGTAATGACCCTTTTGAAGGAGACCACATTCTGTTACTGTGCTATTGCAAAGCAAATAAAGTGTTTAATAAGAGTAGATAGGTAAGAACTGCTAGTGCTATTAGATTCTGGCAGTATGATTACTTTAGTGAAGGTAAGTAAATGAATAAAAGGAAATCCCTTTCAGCAGAATCTATCAAGGCAATATGTACCCATACAGAACATGTTACCCAATTACACAGGTAGAGGTGCAAACCCAATTTGGGAAAGTCCATCACCCCATAGTAGTGGTTCTTTACATAACATATGATACAGGTATTAAGATAGATGGTTGTTGTAATGGTTACAGTCTTCACCACCCAAGCATAGGACACAGGGTTCAATCCTGACATCTGGCAAATACCTGTATGGCGTTCTCATGTGCATCATGTGACTATGTGGGGTTCCTCTCATCTCCCAAAAATGGAGTGGAATCATGGGTAGCTGCAGAAGAGCTTGTAGATCAATGGTCTTAAGCATCAGCTGTGGTCTACAGTGTCCACTAGATAGAAGAACATGGATCACAGACTACGCACTGTGTCAGGGCTAGCCAGTCAGTGGTGAAAAAAATTGTCTCTAGATGATTTGGACAGCTTAAATAATATCACCAAAAATGGGAATGAATATTTGCTGATGATAAGTAAGTTGAGAACCCAGCCTACTACACTAACCTATGCTAATGGTGTCATGGGATTGTGTGCCTGTGTTGGCCATTGTGTGCCCACCATAAAGCCCAGCAGCCCTGAGTCAGTGCGATACTGGTCAGCCATTGTCCATTTGTTCAGCCCAGCTTACCCGGAGATAGCTTCATTGAACATAAGTTGGATATTAACCCAATCAACCTGTTAAAGATGTACTAAGGATTGTTGTACTGAATATATGTTCACCAACAGGATGTAGCCTGGAAATGAATGACATGATGATGAGGAGGAGACTGGACATCCTTTGCATCCAGGAGACAAGGTGGAAAGGCAATGTACCACAGCCACTTCGCTTGGAGTCAACACTCTGCTACTCATGAAAGAACACACTAGAAATGTTGTGGGAATTATGATGAGGTAGAATCTTCTGAAGACAGCAAGGGATGTGATAAGAATTTGTGATAGACTTATGGAAATCAGACTCCAGTGTAAAGATAAGGCAATATTCATAATCTCAGCTTATGCCCTGCAGTAGGAAAATACTGCATCCAGGCAGCAGTTGCAGGACATACTAGAAGAAGAAGGACAGCATGAGTTGGTGTTGATAATGGGGAACCTGAATGCTCACATTGAGGCAGACAGAAGAGGTTATGAGAACTATCTGGATACACATGGGTGGGGCAAGAGGAATAAAGGAGACAGCATTCTAAACTTCTGTCTGGTAAATCTCTTGATAGTAACCAACACATGGCTCAGCAAGGGAGATGATCACAAGATCACATACAAAAGTCCAAACATCCATTCACAACCCTCTTTACCATTTTTGTACATGAGATCTGAGTGTCACATCAAAAGCGACCATCACCCAGGGCCATTGTTAACACCAACCGGTGGCTAGCCCTGCCATGAAAAATCACATAAAAGAGTGACCAAGTACAACTTGGGTAGTCTTCGTCCTGGTTTCCACCTGAGGAAATGGCATTGCGGAAGAATCTGATTGCAAAGTCATCCTACAGTATAAACCACTGGTAGCCACAGTCACCTGCAAGCAATAGTCAGAAAAGGCTCAGTGGTCAACAGAGACTAGACTGAAGAACTGGTAAGTTGTACACAGTGAGACAAAGAAATGGCGACACAAAAGCAGAGGCCAAAATGTTTTCAGTTGCAGAGAAGGTTAAAGATAACAGATTACCATTTTTGGGCACATGTATGGGAAAGCATAAGATGATTTGATGATGAAGATTTGGGAGAGATGTGAAGAAGGCAAGAGGAAATGAGGACATCAAGAAATATGGCTTGCATGAGAGAAGATCTGTGAAATACATGCATGACTGTTGAAGAAAGCAGGAGAATGTCATTGAATCAAGAAAGGTGGCAACAGTTAATGTGACACCCTAACACCATGTAGAAAAATTAGATTGATGATGTAGTAATTGGCAATCCAGTGTACCCTCTGTAGAACCTTTGAAGCCAAGGCAGATCACTAGTTTGCAGGAACAAAATACCCCCACAAATCTAGAGCCATAAGAAATCAAAGGATACACAAAGACAAGGGTAACAGTAGAGGGGCTGAAGCAAGAGAAAATATGGATAAATCTGCTTATCAAGAAGAGAGATCCCTGCCCCTGAACTATACAAACTCCTAGCAGAGGTAGAGGGTACTAAGCCTCCAGAGAAGACATAAGTCCCCCAAAGTCTAAATTTAGTGAAACCCATGGGATGACACAAATATCAGTGAGGACCCACAAAGAGAGAGTGGAGCTTTAGGTTATAAGTTTACTTCAGAAAATCCTTTTAGGGCATTTGAATGAGCTTCCTTGGGGAAAACTGGAGTATGGCGGTCCCTATGCCTACCTTAGTATACTGCAGCCTCTCTAGATGACATTGTTATCCATTTGGAATAATGGGATTCACTGTCTCCAATATGTGAACAGTCCTAGATTCAAGGGCTTTTGGCTGACCAAGTTCACAGATAACTGCAAATTGGGAGCTATCATAAATTCCCCCCTATGAAACAAGCATCTTACTAGATGGTCTAACACAGACTAAAACTCAGTGTCAAGAAATGCATTATAGTGTCTTTTGAGAAAACTGCCACCCAGGATAATTACACCATCAACAAGACACCCTTAAGAGTTGACCCAGTAGTAAGAGATCTGGGAACATACATAGATGGAAATATGGCCTTTGACCAACATGTGACTAAGGTAGTAAGAAAATCATTCTGTGTCACTGAGCTTCTAAATAAGGTGATGGCATCCAGGTCCAAAGAAGTCATAGCACCACTTTATGTGGCCCTCACCAGACCCATCATTGAGTATAATGCCCCCTTCGGTATGTAGCTGGCCAAACATATGCAACAGAACAGAACACCAACAAAGATTCCTTACCAGGAGAATCCAGGATATAAGCACATTGTCCTATATGGATTGCCTTAAAGCATTGTCAGTATACTCTGTCTCCTGCAGGTTACTTAGAAGTGAACTATGCCCAGCATACAAGGCATCCTTAGATCCAGCTCTGATGGACCATTTTACACATCCATAAAATGAACAGCATCAGAACCACTAGATCCAAGGATTTAAATTTTGCTTGTGACATAAATAAGACATGCTGGCAAGACAGATATGTGTCTCAGAGCCCATCTCCAAACCAATTTAAGCATAACCTAGACCAATGGATGGGAAATCAGAAATTCACCCTGGGTCTGGCTGTCATGTATGTGATAGACAGAGGCAGACAGTAATACTCAAACTAGCATACCTACCCAACATAACCTGCCCTAATAAATGCCCATGTTACATAGGAATACAATTGGGTTGGATTGCACAGCTAGGTTTATAAAGCCCCTGGTGGTCATTAGCCTAGTATATAATTATGAAACGATACCAACTCCAAGATCCCACTGCAGTGGGGATAAGGCAAATTCCCACGCCTCACTGTACCATGGGTTCACAGGAGGAAATACTGGCAAAATTCTAAAAGTACATTTTTGAGCTCTTTTGCCAGCATTTGTACCATTGGAGCATGTTACAGCCCAAACAATTGACAGGAATCCACACACACTCATATATGTATGTATTTTGTATTATATTTCTTTTTACGGAATCTCATTTTGTTCAATCACAATTCACTGAAAATATTCACTGAAAACATACTTCATAGAAAACTTATTTCACAGAGTCACATTGTATGTAAAGAAAACTGTATACAGGGCAAATGTATCTTAAAACATTGCTCCTGTAATTTTCATGAAGTAAAAAACAAGATGTGCACTCCCAAACATGTATCATCACCTTCTGACCAGATTTTTTGTACACCACATAAAACTGAAACCCATGCCATGGTTTTCTTTGAATCAGAACATTGAATCCTTAATGCATAAAATATCAAATGTCAGTGGCTTTGGTTCTGCCAGCATAGTGTGCAGTCTTCTTCATGCCTTGACACTATTTACATTATTTCCTTCAGGATTCAGGAATCCTACTGATTTTCGGTTAAACCATTCCCAAGTTAGTTTCAGCATGATGTTTGGACCTGTTTTCTGGAACTCAGAGTAATCTGCAAGAAAATGCTTGATTCCTTACATTACGCTGAGTAAAGGAATTCATTGAGGTTTATTTCCCAGGTTCTTCATCATCTTGCCAAGTCCTGTGTTTTCTGTGGAGGCTATTCACATCACAGAAAGGTCAAACTAGGGGTCTGGTTCCTCACAGGCTTGTAGTGTATTCCATTGAGACAATTAAATTTGATAATATAATGAACTAGTTGGATGATTTTGTATCTTGTTTCTGCAAAATCTTTGCTAATCTCCTAGGTTTTTTTTTTAGTCTTCACAATCTCCCTCATGCAGTATAAATGTGGTCCTGAACAAGTATAACTTTGTGTGACCTCACTCTTTCAGCCCCTTAGACTTGTGCTTTTGTAGAGGATCGAACAGCTAGACAAAAAATACTCATGCTACAGTCTCTGATATAAAAAGGGAACCCTTGCAAATAATATATCCTCATCCCTCTTACTGATAACTTCTTCTGGGTTATACTGCATAGAGGGAAATGCCCTTCTTAGCTCCCACAAAAACACTTTTGAAATGTTGGATACCCTTGTTTCCCATCACCAGCTGCACTCATGTACCTTCCAGACTGCAGTTTAAAATCCAGTTTTATCACTGACCTAGTCCATACCAGTTAAGACAGTACAGTAAGAAGATAACTATTTTAAAAGGAGCTTTTCAGTCAGTTCACTTCTGAAATGAATAGTAATAGACCAGAGCTATAGCTTAGTCAGTGGTAAAGCCATGGAACATTTCCATAAAGCAAAATTTCACATGTCATATGAATTAACCCAAAAGAGGTCTCATTGCTGTACCTCTTCGGAGCTTTTAGCATGTTTGAATGAAAGCTTTGTTATTGGAAGTAACAGAACTCATACCTTCATGCAACTTTGTCCATCCATCATGGTATCATTCATGAGGTGGCTTCACATTTCCAGTCTAAATGTATTATCTCAAGACATTGGATCCTTCAGTTGTCAAGATATCCTTGCAGTAAACTTGGGAGCATGCCTGTCAATCTTTAGACATTGAAAACATATAGAAAGACTCTTGAAAGCAAGTCCTTGCAGACAAAAATGTGGTCCCATAATTTGCATAACATTTGAATAATAAATCGTACATAACTCATCCCACTTCCATTAGGATTGTTACTTAAGAGCACAAGTTTAAAAACTGAGTGACAAAAAATAATGCAAAAATATATGCATATTATTAAAAATACTGTGAAATGTGTACACTTTATTAAATGATATTGCAAAAGTCTATGTCACAAAGTTATTTATTTTTGTTTTTAAAAAATGAAAGATGGAAGGTAGGTCTTCTTTCTTTAAAGTATTGGTGCCACCAGTAGTTACATCATGTGAAGAGATAAATCATGGCTGAAAATTGGTATGCACCTCTATGATAGGTACAGGTGAGAGAGGTCTGCTGAGGTGTTATAACTACTGGCTTGATATTCTCATGTTACACAGTCTTTATTTTCCCCCATCCTGCTGTGTGCAGGAAAGTCACGCTCACATTAGGTGATCTACCTTAACATCAGTGACTCTCAGAGCTGTAGACCCATCAACGGCCTCCATAATAGCTTTGTACATTATTTTTGACAACATTATCTCAGATAGTGGAGCATTCAAAGAATTCTGCCCTAAGTGAGAAATTTCTGCACTCAGTGACTCTACCATGGTTACTTCCTTGTATGGTACTGGAACTGGAAAGAGAAGGGGAATGTCCCTGTTGCCATTGTCAAATAACCCCCATTCAGTATGACTACCATGTCAGATCTCTCATGAAAAAAGGCCATGCCTAGAGGATCTAACCCAATCAACAAAGTAGTCTTAGTACATGCCTTCAGTAGCAGAACTGGACAGGCTGCATGGCAGAAGCCTCAGTTACTGCAGTATATTGCCAGGGCAGTATGTGGCAGAGATATATTACTATATCTTTGCCTGTAATGTAGCACACACACTTTTTATTTCCTCATGTATCACAACCTGTGTAGAAAAGACAAAGACGTTCCTGACAGTTTCTTTTAAGGATTTTGTATTCAAGATGTCTTCAAGTTATTCTGTTTAGTTCATGGCAATGCAAGTAATGCAGAGGTTAGCACTGCTGCCTCACAGTGCCTGAATTTCTAGTTTGGTTAGTGGGTGTAGAACACTTGGTACAGTGACTGCATATGCTCCCTTTGTGTTTTTTTTCATCCAGGTTTCTCATTTCCTCCCACATCCCAAAGACATGCTAGTAGGTGAATTGTCAGTTATTTAAATTGTCCCTAAGTGAGTCTTTGTGTGTTTGTATTCTGCAGCAGACTGAAGTCCTTTCCAGGATTAGTTCTCTGCTACACAGTCCTTGCTTGCCAGAAGCTCTGGTTGTTCATTGATCCTGAATAGGATGAAGTGGAAAAGGAGGAGAATGTATCCTCACTTATGGACTGTACTTACACATTTGTCATTTTGTCTATATCATGTTGGCACATCTGTTTTACCCTTTATCTTCATCATAACTGGTGTTTCTCATTGGTTAGTCTGCTAACATTTGCAGAGAAGTGTTGATGTGCATCTGTGTTTATTTTTGCTTTTTAAATATTGTATAACCAGTGTCATCACACAGTGACACAGCAGATAATGCTGTCACCTCAGAGATTCACTGGTTCAATTCTTAGCTGGGGTGCCTTCTGTGTGGAGTCTTCATGTCCACCCTGTGTTCTTGTGGGTTTCCTCCCACATTCCAAAGACATACCATAGGTGGACTGGACACTCTAAACTGGTCATAGGTGTGAGTGTGTATGTGAGTATGTGGTGTGGAAGGACTACCATAGCAGGGCTAGCCATCTAGCACTGTGAACCTTGGGTCTAGACGATTGTCACTGTTGAAGTGATATCTCGACCCCATGTGAAAAAGGGATTATGGAAGGATGGCATAACTAGTGTCATCATTCCTAGCTGTTATGCTGCTTCATGTGTGTACATAAAGCAGTATATCTGCATTGTGGCATAGAGTAAGGTAAGAGCATTTCAGTTGAAACTCTCTTCTTTCATTAACAGTGGGTTAGGCTTTATTGTAAGAGATTTGTTGTTAACAAAGTTAAACATAAGTTATGTACAGAGTGACAATTTTGAGCATATTTTCTTTAACATTCAAACTTTTTATGAGCACAAAAAGGGCACAGGGCCATGCCAAACTACAACAAGTCATAACACAGAAGTGGGGAATTTTTTAACAACCTATGTAGGCTTACTGTAGCAGTTTGCATAATTGCAAAGATGAATTAAAATCGCATGCTTAGCAAAAATAAACATTCTGCTATCTTCAAAAAGTACTTCTTGTAATTTATATATATATATATATATATATATATATATATATATATATATATATATATATATATATATCTTAAATGTAAAAATGTGTTGATTAATTGTTAATTTAATAAAATATTTGATAAAAAGTGCTTTTTGCAGAGCATGACACATTGTATACACTCTTTAAATTAAAATGCTTCATAGTTTTATATGTTTGTTGATATTTTTAATCAAGGCTGTAGCATAACAAGAGAAAAGGTTAATTGTATAGAACATATGCTAGACATTTATCTAGGTCAGGGGCAAATTCTGGTGCTGTTTCTACAGGAAAACAAGCTCTGTACTTGCTTAGTGTTGGTGAAGGTTATGCAGTCCCTGAAGGACAAGTACCTCTTTTAACTAGTCACCAGCAAAGTCAGAAGTAATGGAATAATATCTTAATAATTGCTACTGGGTAGCTAAGAGAAGTTTCATTTGCTTTAATTTGAATTGTAGCCTTTTTGCTTTTAGGGAGTCAGGATTGGCAAAGGCATGTCAAGTACAAATTTTAAATCCTTTTAAAGTTAAGTTTGCAGAAATATCAGATGACTTTAAAGGCAGCATATGCTCTGTGAGCAAGATGAAAAAGAGGTTCAAGATTTAAATCTTAAGCAGTAATGAAAGTTTCTTTGCTGTGAATTAACATAAAGCCAGTCTGTTTGATGATTTGGAACTGTGTCAGTGATGCCCTGTAATCTAAGCTTAGGACTGAAGACCTTATATTGCAGAAGACAAGCATGCCTCCGTAAATCAGTCTATGTTAATGCTGCCTTAAGATAACACTGATCTTATGAGAATTCAACAGACTTTTCAGGTTACGCATATATATTTTCACACATATGGTGATACTACCAGGACTCCTTTGCAGTGTACCACATGGTTTGTTTTGTGCATCATAAAATAAATGCATACCATTTTTCATATTGTACAAAGGCTTTATGGATAGTAGCATGAACAATAATAGGTTCCCTTTTACATGTGTAAACACCAGTCTTTACATAATTTTATGATAAGTTGGTTAATGGAAAGATATATAATTTTATGAATGTTCTTAATTTGCATTTATCTTTTTAAATTAACTGTCCCATTACTTGTCAGATTTAAATGACTTAGTCCAGCATGGATCTGTGAGTGTGTCTGTCTGTCCCTTTTTTGTGCTGTTGTTTTATATGCAGTCTTCATCTGCCACTAGCTACATCTCTTTAGTGTTTAAAATTAATAATTTTGCATCAAAAGTATAATTAGTTTATATATATGCTGTGTTATATTGTAAAAAAAACAAAGATTATGTGCTAAGACACACAGTCCCATAGTTACAGTCGTACAGGATTTGGAAAGAACATAAGCATGACTAACAAAACAACAGGTCATAGATTCTGTCCAGTACAAAAGGGTGAGATGGCTGTGAAATAAGACTGAAGAGGCAAATCACAGCAGGTTGTCAGGATTTTCTAAAATAATAGCTAGGGCAAATGGTTAAAGATATATAGTATTGTTTAAGAAAGGACACAAAACATGAGATCGACAGGAATGGGAAGAGATAAGCTTTACTTTGAAACAGGCAAAACTATCATTGGCATGGTGAATAACAGATGTAGTTATGTTTTTAATGAGCAGGCAGATGAGTTTGAAAGAGAAACCCAAAATGGATTATGGTTACTTAGGTATATGAACATGATTGAAAAGATCCCAGAAATAAACTCAAGTGTGAACCTTGAGAGGACAGATTTTTTTTTTTCCGTATTGGATGTTACTGTGATGTATTGCTGTTTCAGAAGTATGAAGTACAAGGCATTGCTTTGCTGGGATCATGTAGTTTAGCTATCTTGTGAAGTTAACACCTGTGTGAAGTTTTAGAATAACTTTGCAGTTTTTAACATTGCTTACCAATTGATTTAAAAGACTGGATCAATAAATTATGCACTTGGAGTAACAGGCATCGTGTTGTGATGTCGCCGTCCCTGGAAGTTTTACATTACATAGAGTTGCCTGAAGGATTTGCTTGAAAGAATATGCATTTTATGTGTATAGTTAGAGATGTTCCTTCTTCCCATATTGAGTCATAGGTATTATCTTTTAGTAGTTGCCTCAGGTGCAAAAATGGTATGGCATTACCAGAAAAAGTACTACTAGACAGCACCCTTTTAAGTTTTCTTTACAATTCAACTTTGTAGTTCTATGTATAGTTTTTGTTTTACTTCTAAGGGAACACTGTGTGTGTGTGTGTGTGTGTGTGTGTGTGTGTGTGTGTGTGTGTGTGTGTGTGTGTGTGTGTGTGTGTGTGTGTGTTTATATGTGCTTGTGTGTGTTTGTTAATAAAATGAAGAATGATATATTTGACATGGCTAATGAGCAGGTAAAAATATTCTTGCACAAGAATACCACTCATAGTCAGATTCTTGATTAGTTGCATTGTATAGATGCCAGTGAAATATTCCTTCTTTTGTCCTTATGCTACATCTTAACTGTCTTTTAATCAGTTAATGCAGAAGATAAGTCTTTTGAGTTACTGCTTCCTAGAGCTTATTACTCTGTTTTAATAATAGAACACTTTTAAAAAAGTGCATGTTCTTGAATTGAAGTGTCTCCATCATCATTTTCCCCTGCATTATTGTGTGGTAGCACCACAATAACGAAAAAAGCATACAAAAGAGCAGAATGATCCCATATTGTTTGGCAAGTTCAAAAAGCTTTGCAAGGCTGTAGCTACAAGAATAATCCAGCTGTACATACATCAACAGAGATCAAAGGCTGCTGAAAGACCATAGATTTACATATTGATGCCAATGATGGCTATGGAAACCTTACAACTTGGCTTTAAGGACACTTCAGTTAGACAAGAATCCTGTGAAAATCCTCGGTGCCATTAAAACGAATATTGAACAAGTTTATGGCTCTAGGTCTACCAAGAGATCTTTAATATAAATTCATTTTTAAAGCAAAAAAAAATACATTATTGAACATGAAAGTGACTGTTCAGACACTAAATCTCTTCTAGTCTTGTGCATATATGTGCGTCTGTGTATGCATGTACTTGTGTGTATGCTAACATATGGGAGTAATAACTTTGTAATAACTGCCATTTTTATCCTACAGGCATAATGGTTTCACCAGTGGGATTTCTGCAATGAAGTCTAAAGGTAAGAATTCTAATAATTAAATTAATGCATGTGTATGGAATGCTTCCCTGATGCTTCAAGCCATTACAAATATTTATGTTGAAGTCATAAATATAGCATTGCCTTGTATGTTGGGAAAATTCCTTTAGTTTATACTACCACTCTTAAGACAACAAAAGAGAGTCTCTAAACCTTTGTAAAATTCTAGGGAGGCAGACTGAGAGTTTACATATATTGCTGGAATAAATCATGGTTCTTTTTATCCTCCAGCCGAGTCTTGAAGAGTTAATTGTAAAGCCCCCCCCCAAAAAAAAAATACAAGTATGCCAGAAATAAAGAAGAAAATATGTTGAGTTGTGTGTGGATTGAAAAAAAAATCATCAGAGCACTGCTGCTCTTTTAGAACAGAAGTAATACCCTGAAGGTTTTTTCCAAACCAGAATACAATCCAGTACATCTGTTAGATAAATCCATCCATCTATAACCCCTTTTTCTCATTTTTGCACATGGAGTGAGGGTGTCACTTAACAGTGACAATTATCCAAAGGCAAAGTTTACACTGCCAGATGTTAGCCCTGCTGCGATAGTTCTTCCACACCACACACTCGCACATACACTCACACCTATGACCAATTTAGTGTGTCCAGTCCATTTACTACATGTCTTTGGAATGTGTGAGGAAACCACATGAACACAGGGAAGACATGTAGACTCCACACAGAGGGTACCTCAGCCAAGAATTGAACTGGGAAACCTCTTGCTGTGAGGTAGTAATGCTATCCGCTGTGCCACTGTGTTGCCTGTCTACTAGATAAATATGGTATAGTATTTCCGGGATGCCTTCTAGACACATCCCTCAAAAGGACCTTTCTTCCTCAGGACAAAGTTGAATTTTACAAAGAACAGTTCTTGATCTTTTCCAGTTAGTCCCTGATTTCAGTCGCAGAATATTTCAGGATTCTATGTTACATACTCCCTACGATTCTCATGATTCCTCTGGACAGACTTCGCTTGAGGAAATCTCATTGGTACCTCAAGTCAGTCTGGTCCCAACTTCAGGACTTCTTATTTTAGATGCATTTACTGTGATTTGTTATAAGGGAGCTACAATGGTAATAGGGTCTTTCCTTCTCTGTTAAAGCTGCTACTCAGATTGTGACCACAGATGCCCTAGACAATGCTTGGGGAGCTGTTCCCAAGGGAATGAAAGTTCAAGGTCTGTGGAACAAGTAGGACCAACCAAAAATAAATAAATGCCAAAGAGATGATGGTAGTAATGAACAGTCTCAAATCTCTAAATCATCTTTGGTCTCAATTACCTCTGCTAGTCATCACTGACAGCACCACAATGATATGGTAAGTAAACAGTGAGATACCAGATCCTAGTTAGCCTGGGATTTAGCAACTGAGCACAGTCAAACTCTCCAGGCTTCTTGCATTCCTTCAGAGCTGAACATTGTTTTAGACAAGCTGAGCAGAATAAGGACAGACCCTCACAAATGAAAACTGAACCTGGGAGTCTACCAGGAATTCATCGAACTGTGGGAAACTCCTCAAATAGCTAGGTTTACATCCATTCACAATAGACAGTTTGAAGAGATTCTGCTCTAACATTCCTTGCAAGCAGAGCTGGAAGACAGATGCATGTTCATTCCCATGAACTGAAATTTTCCTGTAAGCCTTTCCACACTTTTCACTGATATCCATGTTTTTTCCTAAAGATTTAGGAAGACTCCCCAAAGATAATTGTTGTGACTTCCTTTTGGCCCAGGCAACAGTAACTCTCCCATCATTTGAAAATGGCCAAGGGTGTAGATCAGAGCTTGTGTATGTACCTTTAAGAAGCATTTCCAGATGTAGCACGTGCATATGAATAGTGAGCACGTGCAGGCAGCAGTGCCATTTTGAGAGAACAGTCAGAGAGTTAACTTGTATGAATGTGGTAGTCAGTCTGTTTATAAGTTATTTAAGTTTAAGTTACAAAGCCTCATTTCTGATGTGTTTGTGTGTAATATTGGACAGAATCCATGAATGTTGTCTGTTTTATCCTGACCAAACAAGCGACATGGTGTCAGAACCAGGAATAACAGAGCTACTTCTTCGAGCCACGAGGTGCAGAGTTGAAGCTGAATGCAGACTAAGCAGGGTGAGTGAAACGGAGCACAGACAAATGAAAAAGGGCCAGAAACCAGATAAAGGTAAAGAGAATTGCACAAATGATTTATTTGGCAAAGAAAATGAAATGGCACATTTATAAGGCACAAAAGCATTATTAATCAAACAAGTAACACAAAACATATTATTAAGCAAACGAAAGGCACAGAATGCATTATTAATTAAACAAAATGTTCAAAACCATGATATCTGATAAAACTAGCAAAACCATTCATAAGGGGCTCAGAATTACCTTTGGTTTGCATAACGAGCATTTTTAAAGTAAAATGGGCACAAGAAAAGTACAATAAGCATGATAAAGAGATTAAAAGGGCATAACGATTACAATAAAAGGGCAAATTAGGCTTAAAGAGCAAGGCGACTGCATGTTTTTAGTAAAAGACCATGTTTGGGCACAAACTACTATTTCGCATTAACTGAAGCCAGTCAACGCATAACCAGAATTGTTTGAAGTATCTCAGTGTGCACAAAGTGTTTGCTTTATTACGGTGCAATTATTTCAAAGAGTTTCCTGTGTGCAAAATACAGATGTTATGTTGTCCCTGATCTCACCTTCCTTATTGCTGGTTGGGATCGTGGGCTGATCATCGGCTCTGACTCGGCCGCATTCTAAAGCTCGAGAGCTTCCACTGGCTCTAGGCTAGACCCTATCCCAACATGCCTAGTGAGAGTTACCCAGATCTCGTTTGCCACTTGAAGCTTTGGGATTGCTGATGACTGGCTCAGGCTAAGTTGGATTGTTTTCTATTATATAAAATATTACTTTTTGGTATCACGGTTTTTCCATGGGTTAGTAGAATCTGTTGTGTGTCTATCCCGCTTCCACTGGCTCTAGGCTAGACCCTATCCCAACATGCCTAGTGAGAGTTACCCAGATCTCGTTTGCCACTTGAAGCTTTGGGATTGCTGACGACTGGCTCAGGCTAAGTTGGATTGTTTTCTATTATATAAAATATTACTTTTTGGTATCACGGTTTTTCCATGGGTTAGTAGAATCTGTTGTGTGTCTATCCCTCTGTCTATCGCCTGTTTAGTTGCAGTTTGTTGTTGAGGCCATCGTTTTCCTTTTCTTTCAGGCCTACCATCTCCCTTCTATCTAACTTATGAATCCATTTAAGTTAGAGGATTCGCCCTACCTTTTCAGCCCATTTTAGTTAAAGGGCTCTACCTTATTCCCTGCTTTACAAGGAGTTAGCCGTTTAAGTTAGAGGCATCTCCTCGGTCGGAGTTGTCGTTTTACTTAGAGACACTCTTCTTCCGTTTCTTTCCCCTTTAAAAAAAAAACTTTTTGCTGTCTGTTTTTTGACTGGTGTGTCTCTATATTTTCTATTATTCTATCTTGTTGTGATCGCTGTTGTGTGGTAAATATGTCCAAAGAAGTTGCTAAAGAATCCAATCCTTCTGGATTCAGGAAATGTAATTCCTGCACCCAAAAGATGTCTCTAACTGATGGTCATACCAGCTGCGTGCACTGTTTAGGAGCGGTTCACCTGCAGGACACTTGTTCCATTTGTCATGCTTTTAGCTCTAGAGTCCTGCAGGAGCACAAGAACAAGCACATTTTGAAGGGATTGTTGAAAGGGCTGTTCAAGGCATCTAAGGAAGGGACTCCGGCAGGAAAACCAGACAAAACCCCCAAATTGACATCTTCGTTGGCTCTGGTCTCGGAACCGTCAAAGGGCAAAGAGAAACAATATAGTTCGTCGGAGTCAATAGCTATCGGATCCGACAAGGCTTTATTTCCTTTGGTTCCATCAATACCTTCGGAACTGTCTGGCAGCCATAAAAGGTCTAGGTCTCCCTGCTTGGAACTGGTGCATTCTGTGCCACAGTCCCTGCTTCTTCAGGCTGTGACGGGCAGTCACTCACCGTCCATCCATTCCTCTCGATCATCCAAGAGCCTTTTGGATGATGATGTGGAGAGGGTGGTGAAGAGGCTTCTCAGGACACCGGCCTTGGCAAAAATGTTATCGAGCCCATATGGAAGTGGAGCCGACTGTCCAACCTACCCTGTCATTGATTCCTCCTCCGACTCACCCGAGCTTGGAGCCGGAGTGCATGGAGGTCATTGTGATGGAACCATCGGATCCAAAAACCATGGGTTTCTCTGATCCGACATCTACTCCCATCGATTCCATGCCACCTTCTCTTGAGGGATCTGAGGGCTGACGCTCCCTCATTGGTTCTGGGGCAGAGAGAGATCAGATCATTGTTGGATCCTACTCTCCCTTTCTGAGCTTCGGCGCATGTGAGTTTGGTGCCTACATCGGCCTCTGAGCCATCACTCTCAGTTTGGAGGAGATCTCCTGGCTCTTTGGAGCCGGAGACCCTGTCGAGCTGGGATCCTGGTGCCTTTGAGGTGATGAGGAGTGTGCTGTCCTCTCAGACTGCTCCACCCTCAGCTCCAGTTGCTCCTTCCCCTTCCAGGCCAGTATCCACCGCCAAACCACCCCTCCTCCCCAGGCGTAGGGAGTCAATGCCCCAGGATGCCCCTTTGGGTGACCCCCCCCTTCCAAAACCTCTCCAGAGCACCCCTTGGAGGAGGTCCCTTAGAAGAGGACTTGCAAGGGGAAGCATTTGGACTCCCCTGAGTCCCTGACATCAGACACAGACTTGGAGGACTCAGAAGGGTCCTCACAGTAACCCTCTGAGGATGTCTCTTTTTCAGACATCCTGGAAATCCTTAAGTAGAGGGGTGGCTAGAAATCCTTTTCCCCTTCTGAAGATGAGTCCGTGTACCTGAACGCATTCGGTTCCTGACCCTCCACCTCTTGGGTGTCTCCGCCTTTCAACCCGCTGCTAGGGGTAGTAAGTCAAAAGACGTGGACCTCCCCATAATTGATGGAACCAGTTCTGTGGAGACCCAATAAGTTTATCACTGCACCGGACGACAAACCTTTCCTAACTAACGGTGTGCCTGTTGATGCTACGGTGATTGCAGCAGCCACAAAGAAGAAATTAGCAGAAACCTCTTCTTCTGTCCATCCGCTGAACAAAGAGTCTTGTACAATGGACAGATACGGGAAGTGTGTCTTTTCTTCAGTGGCCTTTACCCTTAGGTCACTGAGTTATTTATTCCATTTCACACATCTCCAAAGGGATCTCCTGAAAGAGCTAGGAGTTACCCTACAGGATCCTACAGCTGTGGGAGCTGCAGACAGAACTGCTTCTCGGCTTGCGACCTTATCTTCTGTAGTTAACTCCTCCATGTGGTTTATTTCCTGTGCAGCTGATGGAACGAGCAGGGCAGCAGGCACAGGAGTCACCCCATGGAGACATTCCTGGATACGCCTTTGTCAGTTTGCGGAGCCCTTCAAGTCCTCCTTTACCAACACCCCTTTTGATGTCTCATCGTTGTTCGAGCCCAAGGTAAAACTCCCTTGCTGGCCCCTAACCGAAGTTACCATTTCTTGCACCCCATTAATAGTGTATCACATAGTCCAGGCCTAATGAAAGTTAGCCTACAGCTCTGTCTCTATAAGAGTACCCTCTGTGTGGTTCCTTACCCCAGTGACTTCTTGCTTATCTTTTTATCTACATACATAAGACCCCATCTCCTTCCCCTGTTGCCTTCCTTACCATCTAACTGCTCCCTGCTCACAGATTGTTTCTTGTTGGCTTCTTTTGCCTCCTTTGGCTCTACCCACTCTGTTTGCCCTGCGGGCTCACTCTGCTCCCTTACCCTGCCCCCAAATCTCACCCACCCCCACTACTCCTACACTTATTCTAGCCTCAAGTCCCCTCCCCTTCCACTCAAGCAATCCAGTCACATCTCCTTATTATCCCCTCCCTTTACTTCCTCCAATACTTAATCACCCCCCTTCCCCATTCCAACCCATAAAGTCCCATAGTCATTTCTATACTCCAACCTGTTACCCTCTCATGGTCCCCTATCATCCAACTACTTCCTTCACACATACTTTCCAACTACTCACTTTCTTCTAAATCACACCATGCCTCCTCCACTGTCTCAAATCCTTCTCTCCCTCACCATACTTCTTCTAATTCCTCTATACCTTGCCACCTCTTATTCCTCTCACAAACTACCCCCCTTCTTTCCTATCCCTCACCTTCACCACCAACACTCGTCCTCACCCCACCACATCCCACTTTCACACCATATCCTCCTCTCTAGTTCAACCAAACCCACTTCACTACATCAAACTAAAACTTTTTCCCTCCCCAATAAAACACCACATACCGAAAGCAATATTGCACCTCCCACAAAACTCAAAGAGTAAACCCATTCCCCTTCTACTGCCTATGCTTAGCAGGTGACATACATCCCAACCCAGGCCCTACTACCAGCAACAATCCAACTCCCCTTATCACTACCAATATTACCAACCTTAAATATCTCAAACTGCTGACCATCAGTGCCCAGAGTCTAAAAAACAAAATAGCCCACTTCCATGCCTGGCTATACCATACCTTTCTTGACATAATAGCTGTCTCAGAGACAAGGCTGAAACCCAATATTTCCAACTCTGAATTCCTTCCCCCCAGATTTCAATCTCTCAGATATGACCGCCTAAATAGGAAAGGGGAGGAGTAGTCTTAATCTGTTCTAGCCTATTCTCTATCACTCCCTACCAAAACCCTATTCCTCAATTCAACAACGCCGAACTAGTCATAGGAATACTCAAAATAAATAACTATATAAGCATTTGTGTTGTAGCCCTCTATATCCCCCCTGGAAACAATACATCTACACTTGAAGACATTCTACTATGGGCCTCAACCAATATTAAGCTTGAGACATACATCCTAGGAGATGTAAACATTGACTGGGACAAAATTAATGACAATAATCCCACCATCTCAATCAGCCTATTTAATTTCAGTCAACTTACAAATACCATTACCATTACCAGACCCAATAAAAACAACCCCCCCAGGCTCCATATTTGACTGGATCCTAGTCTCTCACCCAAATAAAATCTCCCATAGTGACACCTTACCAGACTCCATTAGTGACCACTTGCCAGCCTTTATCCATAGAGCAACCCCCTCCACTCCTCACATACACCAATATATCCACACACAAAACCTCACAAACTTAAACCCCACAACTTTCGCCAATTCTTTCAAACTAATAAACTGGGACAATCTAAAAACTCTTCCTCTAGACCACGCCGTTGAACTCTTCAACTCAACCTTCTTAGATACCCTTAACTGCCAAGCCCCTCCTAGAACAAAAAGTATAAAAACCAGTTCTGCCCCATGGCTTATTAAAGACACCAAAATACTTATGCAACAAAGGGACAAGACCTGGAAACTTTACCATCGCAGTAAGCACCCTGACACCCTTCTTAAATATAAACTACTCCGTAACCTAGCCAAAAAACGTATTATAAAGGATAAAAAAATCATACTTTACCAAACTCCAATCTAATCATTCCAAAAACCCCAAATAATTCTGGAATTCCATCAACTCTCTTCTCAAAGCAGGTACCAAAAACAATCCTTGCCCTGACACTAGTAAGTCTGACCCAGAAATAGCCACTCTTTTCAACTCCTTCTTTACTATCTCCATAGCAGAAATCACCAAGACCTTCCCAAACAATTACTCCCCCCTACTCAAACCCCCTCCCCAACCATCCATCCCTATCTCTTCCCACATCTTTCATCTCAAACCCATTTCCACCTCATATATAAATAAACTCCTCTCTAAGCTTAAGCCATGCTCCAATGCCCCTGACAACATCCCCTCACTCTTTCTAAAACTTGCAGCAGACAGCATCGCCATCCCCATTAGCATTCTCATTAACAGATCTATACAGGAATCTTATGTCCCCAAACTGTGGCATGCAGCCTTTATCCTACCCCTCCACAAAGGAGGCAAAAGTAATAGCAGCTCCAACTTCCGGCCCATAGCCATTCCCTCACCTATTTCAAAAATACTCGAGAAATACATCCACCTCCAGCTCATGCCTTTCCTTACAAATAACCAACTCCTCACCCCAACACAACATGGATTCCATCCTGGCCTCAGCACAATAACTGCTCTTCTCTCTTTCCTAGATATAGTAAACCACACCTTTGACTCTAGAGAACTTGTA
Source organism: Protopterus annectens (assembly GCF_019279795.1). Lineage (NCBI taxonomy): Eukaryota > Metazoa > Chordata > Ceratodontiformes > Protopteridae > Protopterus > Protopterus annectens. Next base: position 480,817,926 of record NC_056727.1, read on the forward strand.
TCCACAGTCCTCCTTGACCTCTCCAAGGCTTTTGATAGTGTCTCCCATTCCCACCTCCTAAACTACCTTTCTAATCTTAATCTCTCACACAACACCCTTACCTGGTTCAGCAGCTACCTCTCTGACCGATCTCAGACCATGAAATGGAAAACTGGCACCTCAACCTTCCTTCTGACACCAACCAGAGTACCCTAGGGATTCATACTCAGCCCAATGCTCTTTAATATCTTTATTAATGAATTCCATGCAGCCATTCCTAACACTAAGATAGTTCAATATGCAGATGACTCAACTCTAGTTTGCTCTGCTTCTAACCTCCTCAAACTCCAAACAAAAACCCAAACTGCTTTTTCTACTACTGAGAACTGGATGCTTCCAAATCACCTCTCTGTAAATGCCAATAAATCTAAAATTCTACTATTCTCTCTCTCTCTCTCTCTAAATCTCACCCTCTTGGCAAAATCTCCTACAATATTATCAGCCAAGCCATCTCCACTATAGTTGTTCCTTTTGCTAAATTTTTTGGGGTCACTATTGATGAACACCTAAAATTCGATACCCATATTCAGCTAAATATTAAGAAAACACATCAGAAACTTGGCATGCTGTACAGAAGCTCCCACTTTCTCTCCCCTTCCACAAGACAGACACTCGCCACTACCTACTTACTACCATCTCTGATGTATGGTTCCCCCCTTCTAACAAACCTGTCTTCCTCCATCTCCTCTAAACTGGAAACCTGTTACAGTAAATCTCAAAGTTCGCCACCAAGTCCAAGTACTCCACCCACCACTGCATACCTCTCCACCTGCTGCAGTGGCTAGAACTTCCCAACTACCTGGACTACCTCCAACTCACTACAGCTCACAAGCTTAATTTTAAACCTACTAAGTGCCCTGCACTAACAAACATCTTACCACTATACACCCCTCACAGAACTCTAAGATCTGCTCACCAAAATCTAATTTCTGTACACAAACCTAATCGTCCCCAGGTCAGCTTCTCCTATACTTTTCATAAGCCAAAAAATGGAAATCTCTACCGCCTTCTCTAAGAATTTCTGAAAACATTGAACATTTCAAAACCCAGCTCCATGCCTACCTCTCCGATAAAAGGAAATGCAATTGCACTCTACCTACCTAATCCTGCCTAATACATAAATACATCCATGCACATAAAGTACCTTCCACCTTACCCAATAGGGGATCAGTCTTAATTACTGTTTTCTTACAAATGTTACTTTTATACCATTCTCGGATTATTTAAAACCTCAGTACAATGGTGACTCTGTACTACTGTTTAATAATGTATAAACATGTAAATATGCATTGTATATTATACTATGTTGCTATTTTACTTTGCTTATGTTTTACTATATAATAATTACTACTTGCTTAACTGTTACTATTTCTACTATGTATTATGGAGCTTTTCTCCCTGGGCCTCCACTGAAAACGGACTCCTTGAGCCCAGTGGACCTCCCCAGTCATCAAACTGGAAATAAATAAATAAAAGAGACTCTCACCAGGTGCGAGCAGGATGACAAGACTCTCTCTGCCGTGGGAGTACGTTTTTCCATGCCTACTAGACCTTATCCCAAAGGTCAAAAAGGTGGAAAAATGTGGTTCCAAAAATCCCAGGGAGCTTCACCTGATGCACCTGGTGACTTTTCCACCAGGGGCAGAGGGGGGAATAATAATGGGAGACACTGTCCTCACAGCAGAGGGGGTCTGCAGAGTCAGGGTGACAGAGATATGTTCTCTGGTAGGCCCTTCCAGCCCTCCTGAAAGGAGGCCCACCTGTCCACCTCAGGAGGCAGTCAGGGTCAGATTGTCACTGTACCCAGAAGCCTGACAAAGTATCACAAAAGACACATGGGTACAATCGGTAATATCCAGGGGATACAGTATTCCTTTCTCCATGCCAACTCTCCCCAGAAAACAGAAATCCATCCCAGATGTGCAATCAATCTAAGGGAACAAGCAACACTAGAAGTTCAAAGGTTGCTAGAAAAACGAATCATCCAAGAAGTCCCCACAGACCAAATTGGATCCAGAACTTACTCAAGGTTCTTTTTAGTACCAAAGAAAACAGGGGACTGGAGGCCCATTCTGGATCTCAGCAGACTCAGTAGGTCTGTCAGAAAGACAAAGTTCCGGATGGTGACACTGCAGTCCATACTTCCCTTTCTGGGAAAGGACAATTGGATGTGCTCCATCAATCTCCAGGATGCGTACTACCATATCAAGATGGACAGGTAATCCAGGAGATTTCTACACTTCTGGCTGGAAGCCAGTCACTACCAGTTCAGATCTCTGCCCCTTGGCTTCACCACAGCCCCCAGGGTGTTCACCAAATGCATGGCAGTAGTCTCGGCTCATCTGAGGCATCTAGGATTCTGAGTGTTTCCATATTTAGACAACTAGCTCCCTACCGCCACCATTGAGCATCGACTAACCGAGGCAAGGGACACCACAGTCTACCTCTGCTCTCAGCTAGGCATCACTATAAACTATGAAAAGTCTGCCTTGTTGCCCTGTCAATATATTACATTTATAGGGGCAGATTTAGATACCAAAGACATGATAGCAAAATTGCCTCAGGAGAAGGCATCGACCATTCAACACCAAGTTACAATCTTAATCAAGAGGAAAAAGATTCAAGCAAGATTTGTTCTTAAAGTCCTGGGCTCAATGGCGGCAGCAATAGCACTATTTCCCTTGGCGCGCTTCCACATGAGGTGATTACAGTGACTCCTATTTACTCAGTGGTCCATGCAAGATCTGCCCATGTTACACGTAATTCTCATCAAGGAGACCTGTAAGAAGGACCTAAAATGGTGGCTTCAGTCTGCGCAGCTGACAATAGGCAGACCATTCAGCCCCCCCTACCAGTGGCCACAGTGACCATGGACGCTTCCAGGGTGAGGGGGAGCATTATCTGGGACAGACTGTTCATGGGACTTGGCAAAAACATGAGTACCACTTGCACATCAACGTCCTAGAGATGAGAGTGGTGCTCCTGGCATTGCAAGCACTACAGAGCTCTCTACCCACGGGGACGATTGCAGTTCAGATGGACAGCATGTCAGTAGTGTGGTACATCAACAAGCAAGGCGGAACCAGATCCTACCCCTTGTGTCGAGAGGCTCTAAGAGAATGGCAGTGGGTAATGTCTTCCCTATGCTTTCTGATTGCGACACATTCTGGGGAAATTCAGCGTGATAGTAGACAAGCTAAACAGTGCTATCCTTATGCCTCACTAGTGGTCCCTGAAGCGGGTTATTGCGAACCAAATTTTTCACAAGTAGGGCCAGCCGTGCTGCAACCTTTTTGCCGCCTCCTTCAATACCAAATGCAGCAGCTGTTTCGTCCTAGTCCTCCCACCGTGACAGTCACCCAGGGATGCATTTGTTCACGATTGGCCCCTGAAACTTTTGTATGCTTTTCCCACATTCCCTCTAATACCCAAGGTTCTTCAGAAAGCAAAATCATTGGGTTGCAAACTAATACTTATTTCCCCTTACTGGCCTCATCAAATATGGTTCCCAGTTCTATGGACCAATCTTCAGCAGGAGCCTTGGATCCTGGACCCAGTTCCAGATCTTCTGGTGCATCAGTCTGGCACGCTTCATCCTTCCTTACAGACCCTCAAGCTGACAGCTTGGTTCCTCCACTTCCCATCTTAGCTAGGCTTCCTGACATCTCCCCTGCAGTACAACATGTTTTAATTTCCTCTCACAAATTCTCAATGAGAAAACTTTATACTAGCAAATGGAAGCAGTTCTCTTGTTGGGCAGCCAAAAATAGTATTGATCTTATTACTGCACCTATTTCAAAGATCCTTGAATTTCTTGCTGAAACCTTTAACCAAGGAGCAGCAGCAGCAACTATCCGAGTTCAGCTGGCTGTTATTTCCAACTTTCATGTGGGAGAAATGGGTTCCAGTGTTATGCACAACAGGTTATGCAAAGCTTTTCTAAAAGGTACTATCCTCTTGAGACCCCCAATAAGAGAACCACCCCCTCCTTGGGATCTAAATTTAATCCTAGCTGTCTTGATTCTTCCTCCGTTTGAGCTGGCTAATACTTGTTCTCTTAAATTTTTGACTTGGAAAACTATTTTCTTGACTGGCATTACCTCAGCTAGGAGTGTATCAGAATTACAAGCTCTATCCATTTGTCCCCCTTATTTAATTTTTCACAAAGATAGAGTTTCTCTCAGAACCAACCCCTCCTTCCTACCAAACATTTGCTCAGAGTTCAATCTGAATTAATCAATAGAGCTACCTGTATTCTTCCCAAGTCACGGCAACAAGGCAGAATATAAACTCCACCAACTGGATGTTCATAGACAGTTATGCTTTTACTTGCACAGGACACAGTAATTCAGAAAATCTGACCAATTTGTATCCTTTGCAGAAAACAGAAAGGGAACTTCAGTCTCAAAAGTAACTGTATCAAAGTGGTTTTCAGACACCATCACTTACTTCTATAATTCACAGAACAAACAGCTGCCAGGAAAAATTCAAGGACACTCAACTAGGGCCTTGTCTACCTCTACTGCCTTTCAGGGTAGACAGCCTTTATACTCAATTTGTGTGGTAGCTATGTGGGTTAATCCCCATACCTTCATCACTCATTACAAAGTAGATGTGGCCTCCCCTTAACAGGGCATCCTTTGGTTGAACGGTCCTGAAGAGTCTATTCCATTGAGCCACCCAAGAAGAAGGTGCTGGGGACGCAGTCCCAACCAGCAAGAAGGAAGGTGAGATAGGGACAACATAACATAAAGAAGTTATGTACTTACCATAACATTCCATGTTTGTTGTCCTTGATCTCGCCTTCCTTCTTGCATCCCACACTCCTTGCCCCTTTTGGATGATCGAGAGGAATTATCCATCTTTTGGCTACATAGGCTGTGATTCCCTTCCTGCCTTATGAGTTGGATAGATTAAGAGTCCTTCTACTACTGCCTTTGTGGGATATATGTGTGTGTGTGTATATATATATATATATATATATATATATATATATATATATATATATATATATATATATATATATATATATATATATATATTCAAAGGGGATCCAGTATCTGTCCGCCTGGGATGACATGCTTGACAAGCCACGTTGCTTCGCAAGAGATGGCTTGCACCTGTCACCCTTAGGCTTTCAAATAATGGCCAAGGCTCTTGCAGACCCCATAGTGCCTTTTTTAGGCAAGGCTCACAAGACAAACACACCACCATAAATAGCACAAGTAACCAAAAACTGAGGGTAATGCTACTCAACGCCAGAAGTCTAAACCTCAAAATGCACGCACTTGAGGCACTCCTCAGTATGGAGAACATCGACATCTGTGCAGTAACAGAAACCTGGTTTAAGGCTCCTGAGAGCACCCCAGCACTACTAGGCTATAATCCATACCATGCCTTTCAGCCACTGAACCAGGACCAAAACACAAAAGGTGGGGGTGTATCTATATTCATCAAGGATACCCACACCTCCAGGTTAGTGGCACAGCACAATGCATCAGAGATCATCCATGTGCAACTAACAACGGGCAAAACTGCAATCCAAATTGTAGCTTGCTACAGATCACCCACCATGACCCAGGAACCCCATTCTGCATTTCTGGAGACACTGGGAAATATGAAGGTCCTACCAAACATCCTAATACTGGGTGATTTCAATTACCCAGACATAAACTGGGAGAACTTTTCAAGTACTAACTCCCTTGCCCAGTGCTTCCTAGAATTTATAAACTCGAATGCCCTAGATCAACTAGTCAACACCCCCGCCAGAGGGAACAACATATTGGACCTGGTTATCACCAACATGGGCGACTGGTGTTCCACACCGGAAGTCAACCCCTCGCTGGTTAGATCAGACCATAGACTAATCACTCTGGATATCCACATTCCGCCCCCACCCCCAATCAAGGAAACCACCGTGAAAAACTTTTCAAAAGCAAACTTCACGTTACTTAAGACCGAGGTGGAAAGGTTCACAGCCCCCATGCTAAAGGATAACGCTGTCCAAGCTGCTAAAACCTTTACAAAGGCACTGTATGAGCATCTGCAGGAATGCATGGATCATGCTATCCCAAGTCAAACCAAGAATCACTCCTCCAAGAAAAGGAAACCAGTCTGGTGGACCCCTGCCATAAACAAGCTATACAACACAAGGAGGAAATTAGTACAGAAAAGAGTAAAATTCCAAGAAGGAAAGACATCCCTGATCAGTATCAGCAAGAAACTACGATCCCTCATTAAATCATCCAAGGCTAGTTTTGAAAGGAAAATTGCCAATGACTCCAAATATAACCACAAAGCATTCTTTAACTATGTCAAGAACCTAAGTGGAAACTCTCAGATCTGCTCTGAGTCAGTGCAGAATGGCAGAAAATACACTGAACTGACTGATATTGCCAACATTCTGGCAGACAGGTTTAGTGCAAACTTCACCCCCCTCTCACCCCCTAAAGGAACGATAACCATACCAGAAGAATGTAGGGCCCCATCAATCACTGACACGCAGGTTAAAACAGCCCTATCCAAAGCCAAAAACACAGCTTCAGTGGGACCGGATGGTGTCCCAGGCTGTGTCTTACAAGAGCTCCAAAATGAACTAACCCCTCACCTAAACACACTGTTCAAACTCAGCCTCTCTACAGGCTACGTACCCACAGAATGGGACACAGCAACAGTTACACAAAGGTGGAGCCACAACGGACCCTGGGAACTATCGCACTATAAGCCTGACTAGCCTGGTCTGCAAGGCTATGGAGCGCATCATCATGGAACTCATTAACAGAGACATTGGGAACCTCCAAGCCTTGAACCCTACCCAGTTTAGCTTTGTTAAGGGCATATCATGCCTCCTAAACCTGGTGGACTTCTGTGAGACAGTTACCAAGGCATTAGACGAGGGAAAGGAGGTCCACACAGCCTACCTAGACCTCGCAAAGGCTTTCAACACCATTCCCCATTCTAGTATTATAGACAAGCTCACCAGCTTGAACATAAACCCCTACATCACGAGATGGGTTGCCAACTGGCTCATGGATAGAACCCACATGGTGAGAGTTGCAGGCTCTATGTCCGACTCTAAACTGGTTACAAGTGGACCCCTCCTGTTCAGTATATACTTCTCAGAGGTACAGGCAAGCATAGGAGGACTATGGCTGACCATGTTCGCAGACGACTGCAAACTAGGGGCCATAATTGATTCCCCGGCTGATACAGACATCCTCCAGAAGGGTCTCACTGAGACAGATACCTGGTGTCAAAATCATGGCCTCAAACTAAATGCCAGAAAGTGCATAGTCATCCCCTTTTAAAAAAACAAAGTACCCACGAACTAACACATAGGTCGTAGTCCCCTAAATACAGAAAATGTAATACGGGATCTGGGGACCCAAGTAGATAGTAATCTCTCCTTTTATAATCATATTGCCAAGGTGGTTAGAAAATCCTTCTATGTGGCCCTTCTAATCACGAAAGGGTTCGCATCTAGAACAAAAGAGTTTACTGTGCCTCTGTACTCAGCACTCATTAGATCCATCATAGAATACAATGCCCCATTTGGGATGTACCTTACAAGACACCTGCAACAGCTGGAAAGACCACAAAAGTACCTCACCAAGAGGATTACTGGCCTCAAACAGATGCCCTATGCAGCCCGACTCATGAAACTCCAGCTGTACTCGGTTGCATACCGCTTACTCAGAGGTGATCTCTGCCTGACATACAAGGCTATGTCCAACCCAGAATTGATGGACATGCTCCACCTAAAAAAAAACAAATCCTGGAGAGTCACACGCTCTAGAGATGTAAACCTCACCACAACGATAAATAGGACATGCTGGAGGGATAGATTCCTGTCCCAGAGACTCCCCATGCTTTGGAACAGGATTCCAGTATATATCAGGCAGAGCCCCTCACTAACACTCTTCAAGAGAAACCTTGACGGGTGGATGGGTAACAGAAAATTTACCCCGGGGATCACTGTAGTGGCTCTGCTGGACAGTGGAGCAGGGAACTAATGGCTCTGCTGGACAGGGGCACAGGGAACTAATCTAAGGGGGTGGCGAAAGCCAACACATTCTGGCTAGGCTTATAAATGCCCGTTGACAGATAGCCTAGTACTTACCCATGAACCTATATATATATATATATATATATATATATATATATATATATATATATATATATATATATATGCATATAGTTGTATAGTTTATATAAATGTCTATCTATATCTGCATATTATAGTTTAGTGTTATGGGTTATCACAAACGAGATCTGGGTAACTCTTGCTAGGCATGTTGGGATAGGGTCTAGCCATGAGCCAGTGGAAGCTCTCGAGTTTTAGAATGCGGCCGAGTCGGAGCCGAGGATCAGCTCCGAACCCAACCAGCAAGAAGGAAGGCAAGATCAAGGGCAACAAACATGGAACGTTACGGTGAGTACATAACTTCTTTTTATATTACAAAGTGCAGTCAAAGTACAGCTATTTTGAAAAGTTTCTTGTGCTGTGTGCATTTATTCACAGAGTGCTGCCATTTCAGAGTTTCTTACACTATGCAGAGTTGTTTCACAAAGTACAGCCATTTGAAAGGTTCTTGTGCAGTATACAGTTTATTTGCAAAGTGCATTCATCTCGAAGTGTTTCTTCCTCTGAGCTTTCTCCATTGTGTGCAGTTATTCGCAAGTATTTCTTACACTGATAAGAAGTGGTTTCATAAAGTACAGTATTTTCAGAGTATTCTTGTGCTACGTAGATTTATTTGACAAAGTACAGTTATTTTAGAGAGTCTGTTCTGCTATTGGGCATAATTACAAGTACTGGCATAAAGTTCTGGCATATATTTATGTGTGCGTGTTCGTACATGATTTCAAGCACCTTCACTGCTGTGTGTTGATATGGCAGAGGCATTTCGCAGACTAAGTCCACTTCTGTTTATCATAATGTAGCAGAGAATTGGAGAGTATTCAAGCAAGAATACGATATTTCCATACAAACAGCTTTTTCTGACAAAGATGCACATACGAAGGCATTCATTTTGATTAACTTAGCCAAGTCAGAAGCCACTGAAAGAGAGCATTCATTTGTGTATGTTTCAGAAGCATATGCACGAGAAGGGCAAAACTGTCATATTGTGGTACTGGCTGAATCAATGGAAGACCCTGCGTGCTTAAATTGTAAATTTAGAGAAATGTGCAACCCCCAGACAAATGATACATTAGAGAGGCACTTATTTTATAAAAAAGACCAAAAGCCAGGTGAAACTTTTGCAGCTTATATCACTGACTTGAGAAATAAAGCTGAAACGTGCAGATTCAGTGACATGAAAGGTGAGTTAATAAAGGACAGGCTTGTGTGGGGTGTTAATAGTGCTGCAGTGAGAAAGATTTTGCTTTGTGACAGTGATTCATAGCTTCATAGGTGTGTACTAGGCTAATGGCCCAGGAACCTTTACAAGCCTAATCCATAGAAGTGCCCTGGCATCTTGCTGCTCGACGTTAGTTCCCAGTGCCTCTATCAAGTAGAGTCACTGTGGTGATCCCCAGGTTGAACTTTCTATTCTGTTGATTTAACATTAAGCAAAGCCATAGATATTTGTCAAATCCATGAGCTCACAGAAAAGCACACAAGTATGCTTATAAGTGATAAGAGCATGGTTTCAGCAGCCTGTAGAGCAAGCGTAGACAGCATGCAACACATGGCAAGTAGAAGCAGGCCTAAGCACATGGCAGCTGCAAGCCCTGTGAGTGTGATAGGGAGAACCTGGAACTTTCCAGCAAGTTCCAAGACTTGCTCAGCAAAAAGGGCATGCGCAGTACAGTATAATGGTGTGTCAGCAAAACCCAAGTCAAGTCTCATTGTTAACTGTCGTAATTGTGGAGCCAGCCATGAGTCTAAAAGAGAGAAAATGCTTAGCATTTGGTCAGCAATGCCACAAGTGTAAAAAATGGAACCATTTTCAAAAGTTTTGTACATCATGCAAACCTCATTCAGTTATTAAGAAAGGTCACTCAAAAAAGCAAGTTAATCATGTAGAGAGCTGCAACCCTACTTTCTATGTAGATGATGTATCAGTGGTCGTTGAAAACGTTAATGTAATAGATTTATTGGCAAAGAATGAAGTATTTTGTACTGTCCTGATCAATGGTAAACCCACAGAGCTCAAAGCAAAAACTGGTTCAAAGTGTAATGTAATGTCAGCAGAATCATTTGCTAAAGTGAGAGCTGGTAAGCAATTTAATTTGGACAATTGTACGAAGCTTGTTGCTTATGGAGAGATTCAAACCAAAGGCGCAGTAGTGCTTTCATGCCATTCGGCTGGGAACAGTTACAGCTGGCAATTTTATGTAGTCCGAAAACTTGTGCAGTCATTATTAGGTCTCAGAGACAGTTTGAGAATGAAACTGCTTTCTTTTACCAAGGAAGTACATCATGTAAGCAGTTCCAGCTTTACTAATGCTATTTTCTCAGAGTATGCTGATGCATTTGATGACAAGCTAGGCAAACTTCCAGTTGTGTACTCCATGAAATTAGACTCAGAGGTCAGTCCAGTGGTCAGACCAGCAAGAAGACTTTCAATAGCTGTGCAGGAGAAAGTCAAGGTTCAGTTTAGACAAAATGGTGTAGCAAGGTGTAATTTGCCCAGTCACGGAACTAACTGTGTGGTTGTCTTCCATGGTAGCTAGTCATAAGAAAATTTCAGATGAAATCAGAATATGCATTGACCCAAGAGACTTAAACAAGGGATTAAAAAGACCTCCTCATCCTATGCATACAGTCGAGATTGCAACCCTCATGTCAAATGCCACTGTTTTTTCTCTTAGATGCAAAGAGTTCATTTTGGCAAGTGAAGCTTGATCGCAAATCTTCACTACTGACTACATTCAGTACCCCATTTGGTTGATACAGATACCTCAGGATGCCTTTTGTAATAAATTCTGCTAGTGAAGTCTTTTAGCATGCAATGGAGCAAATATTTTCAAGTTAACCGTGTGAAATAATAGCTGATGATTTGCTGGTTGGAGGTGATGGTGAAGCAGAGCATGACAGAAACCTCAGGAAAGTTCTGGACAGAGCATGTGAAATGAAAAGCTTAACCCTCTGAAGTGCAATTTAAGGCTACCAGAAGTTACTTATGTAGTCATTTATTTACCTGTACAGGCTTACGACCAGATCCTTCCAAGCAAGCAGCCATTCTTGAGATGCCAGCTCCAGACAATGTCCAAGCCTTACAGCATTTTCTTGGTATTGTTAACTATTTGGGCAAATTTATCCCTGACTTTAGTGAGTTAGCATCTTTAAGAGAGCTAACGTGCAAAAATGTAGCATGGTCATGGTTAGAACAACACCAGAGAGCATTTGATAACCTCAAACAGCAAATTGCTAACCCACCTACATTAAGATTCTATGATGTCCACAAACCAGTAGCTCTTTCCTGTGATGCTTCAAAGTTCGGTCTTGGTGCAGTTATTCTTCAAGAGGGCAGACCTGTTGCCTATGCATCTAGAACTCTTACCTAAACCGAGATGCAGTATGCTCAAATGGAGAAGGAACTTTTGGCAATTGTGTTCGCATCTTTGAAGTTCCATGATTATATTTATGACAAAGCTATCCAGATAGAAACTGATCATCAACCTCTAGTAACTATTTTAAAGAAGCTTATGCATTCGGCACCAGCAAGACTATGAAGAATGATGCTCAAATTACAAAAGTACAATTTCAAAATGGTCTATACAAAAGGTAACTTCTTTATCTGTCTGATACCTTAAACAGATCACCCAGAAATACCACAGAACAGCTTGATGCAGTGAGTTTCGACTTTGATTTCATGGAAGTGTGTAATTTTTCTACCACAAGACTTGATGAGCTGAGAGATCATACAAAGACTGATCCAATTTTGCAAAAGCTCAACCACTTCATCAGTGTTGGATGGCCATCAAAGCAATCCTGTGTACCACCAGAAGTACAACCTTATTTTCCATACGGAGATGAGATGCTGATGGGAGATGGCATAATATTCAAAGGTCCAAAATATGTTGTTCCTACTTCCTTACAACATGAATACATTCAGATTTTGCATTGTGGCCACCTAGGTTCCGATTCCACCAAGAGAAGGGCGAGAGTACTAGTATTTTGGCTTTCTCTAGCAAAAGACATTGGTAAAGCGCTTTCTTCTTGTTCAGTGTGCAACAGTGCCAAATTCCTGAACTACTTTGGTCAACAGTAGTAACTGACATATTTGAGTGGAATGGTCAACATTACTTAGTGTTGGTAGACTCTTAATCGAACTGCTTTGAGATCGATTTGCTACCTAACCTAACATCCAGTGCTGTTATTACGAAGATGAAATGCTATTTCTCAGTCCATGGTAGCCACACAAAGTTATTTCTGGAAACGGTTCTCAGTTTACCAGTCAGTTATTTCAGAGATTTGCTAAAGAGTGGGACTTTATCCATGTTACTAGCAGTCCTGAATATCCACAGTCAAACAGTCTTGCTGAACATGCAGTATGGAGTGCAAAGCAATTACTGGAGAGGTCAAAGCATGACAATACATTTCTCTTCTTGAATTTATTTAATCTCAGAAATATACCCCAAGTCAATCTACTTAGCTCGCCTGCTCAGAGACTTCTATCTAGGCAAACCAGAACAACCTTGCCTATCAGTTCTAGTTTGTTGGTACCTAATGCTAAAACAGAGCAATCAAAGACCAACGTTTTAAGAAGTGTTCTTCTCAGAAGTCTAGCTATGGTAAATCAAGCAGATTTCTTCGTCTATTGAAAGGAGAGACATTGAGGATGCAAACAGAGAAAGGCTTTGATCAAATTGGTCAAGTGAGAGGTATATGTATGGAGCCGAGAACCTACTTAGTAGAATTTGAGGGTCCAGAGTACAGGAGAAACTGCAAGTATCTTCTTCCTGTATCAGAAATGATATTGCAGCATTGTACCTGTGATACAGACTCTAGATCTCAGACCAACCCTGACAATGTTTATACCGAAGAACATCGTAGTATCCAGTCCTGTTCCTGATGATGTCCCAGATGTCCCCAAAGTTGAACATTCTTTGAAGACAGTCCCCATTGCTAGATCCAATTCTGACTTTTATGTTACATGATTGGGTCATATTTCCAGACCTAATGTAAAATACACAACAACTTGGACATAATTGTTTAATATGTGTCTAATTTTGTTTGCTCGCATGTCAGGTAATTAGTTCTGTATAATTGCATGTCAAAAGATTATTTCTGTAAATTGCATGTCATTGAATAGTGTCATTTGGTATATGGATCATTTCTCAGAGGGAGGATGTAGTTCAGAGCATGTGTATGTACCTTTAAGAAGCATTTCCGGATGTAGCACGTGAATATAAGTAGTGAGCAAGTGTAGGCAGCAGCCATAGTGTTAATATGTATGAGTGTGGTAGTCAGTCTGTTTATAAGTTTATTTAAGTTACAAACCGTCATTTCTGATGTGTTTGCGTGTAATAAAGCTGCTTGAACAGAACCCATGAATGTTCGTCTGTTTGATCCTTACCAGACAAGTGATAAAGGAAAAATTACCACAAGCTTCTTCACAGACTGGAATTACTCATACAAGACAGGGGTTGTTTGATACACCCCAACCTGAAACGTCTTTAATTGACTGTCTTTTAGGCACCTTTTTTTCCTGAGGATATGTAGCAAGTATTAAGGAAGCTTAGAATCCTGCTACTAGAAAATCATATATGGGTAAATGGAAAATATTTTCTAGTTGGTGTCAAACTTAGGACTAGGACCTTTTAAGGCCCAAACACCTCTAGTTCTACAATGTTTGTGAGTTACTGTCCTCTGGCCTTTCCTCCTCTTTTATCAAGATTCATCTTTTGGCTGTTTGTGCTTGTCTGCCATCGAGTCCGCCATGTCTACACTGCCTCAATTCATTTTGTAAAGGATGTTTTGCATATTCATCCACCTAGAAGAAACATGGATCCTCCTTCAGATCTTAAATTTGTTCTCAAAAAACTGACACTTCTTCAGTTTTAACAAGCTCTTCAGGCTGATTTAAAGTTCTTAACTTGGAAAACAGTGTTACTTATTGCCTTGACCTCTGCAAGAAGAGTTCTCATGAGAAGCTCTCATGGTTGGTCAGCCTTATGTCATTTTTCATAAAGATAAGGTATCTTTAAGAGCAAATCCTTCATTTATAATTAAATTGGTTTCAGAGTTTTATTTGAGTCCAGCTTTTTATTTATTTATTTATATTTGTTTTCCAGAGTAGAGTATTGATCTTCATGGACCTTTTTCAGACTGGAGCGGTGTCTTGTTAGCTGACTTGCTTAGAGTGACACAGTAATCATTTCCCTGTCTTCTTTCCAGAATCCAGAAGTGAAGGAGAAAATATTTTGTATAGTCTGGATGTTCACAGGTAATTCAGATATTGTCTTGAACAAAGACCTTCAGGAGTTCTGACCATCTATTCATAGGTTCATAGGTTGGTACTAGGCTATCGGCTCTAGGGCCTATACAAGCCTAGCCATAACAATTCCCTGGCTATTTCTTCCCACATTATTTACTTCCCTGGACCCCTGTCTAGCAGGGTGACTGACGTGATCCCCGGGGTGAATTTCCTTTCTCCCATCCAATCATCAAGGTTCCTTTTGAAGAGGGCCAAAGAGGCGCTCTGCTTGACATGTTTGGGCAGTCTATTCCAGAGTCTGGGGAATCTCTGGGTCAGGAACCTATCCTTCCAGCATGTTTTGTTTATTGTGATGACAAGATTTAGATCCGTGGAGCGTGTGGCTCTGAGGTATTGGGATTTCTTTAAGTGTAGCATGTCTAACAGCTCTGGGTTTGACATGGCCTTGTATGTTAAGCAGAGATTGCTTCGGAGTAGACGGTATGTAACAGAGTATAGCTGGAGTTTTTTAAGGCGGTCAGCATAGGGCATCTGCTTTAAGCCTGTGATTCTTTTAGTGAGGTATTTCTGCGGCCTTTCTAGTTGTTGCATATGTCTTGAGAGGTACATATTCATTTCGTACGAATGTAAGAAAAAGGGACAAAGGGACAACCAGTGTCAAAACTGATGATTTCTGAAAGGCTGTCTGACGCTGTTATGTTTTTGTTATACTCACTTTCAGGGTTAGAGCCCATTCTACAAGAGCCCTGGCTTCGTCTCTGGCTTTTGGAAAGGGGTGGGCTCTAGAAGTATCTCTGTGGCAGCAATTTAGTCCTGTGTACACACTTTTACAAAGCCTACAAGTAGGTTCCTTTTCTAAGCCCACAGCAGGTTTGCTAGATCTGTTCTCCAGGGGCTCCTGAACCTTCATTCTTCTTCCTGTCTTTCCAAACTGTAGTAGTCTACCCATGCAGCTTACGCTACTGCAACAGTGATCTAATGATGAACATAGTACTGTTGTGTAAGGAAATTTACAATAAAAGATGTTCAGATAGATCCCCTTTGCAGTAGGGGCACTTTCTCTCCGTTTCCCTTTTTATGTGATGTATTTTGCCAGAGTGTGGATATTTTTTTATTTTTTTTCCTAGCATATACATAATTCTCAGACCTCTAGCCTCTCTTCCTGTGATACAAGAAAGCTCTTAAGGTTTGGCACTAGAACAACTGATTGTATACAGCTGTCCTTGAGCCCCTTAGTGGTGAAGGTGCGTGGAAGGTGCCCAGGACCTTTGAATGTTGGCCGTTTGTCTTATCCTTAGCAGGATAGAAACAAAAGTTATGTTCCTACCTTTAAAGCTAAATCTGTGTTATCTTCTTCCATCCATCTCCACCTGTGGGATATCAGATTTTGCAAAATCAGTGGGAATGATGGACCAACAAGGGTCTCAGAATTAGGCTTTGAGGTGTTCTGCAAAGTCCTTCTCAAGATACAGATATCAGTGTGAAGTTGGAAGTGGAATGGAGGGAGGGATGGTTGAGATTGGCAGAAGAAGACAACAAAGATCTCTCATTATGGTAAGTACATAATGTTCATATCTGATGTTGTCTTTTTCAGTCTGACTCAACCTGTCAGACAGAGTCCCCATTTTGCAAAATAGTAAAGCTGAAAGGTGCAGCATATTACCATCACTGAGGATGATGCCACAATATGAGCAAAAATTATTGAATTCAACAACTGGCTGTCTATCTGGTGTCATTCTAAGGGCATCCAATATTTGTTAGCTTGGGAGAACATGGTCAGCAAACCATGTTGCTTTGCCAAGGATGGTCTGCACCTTTCCCCTCTAGGAATTCAGATACTAAGAGTTGGTCTGCCTCCATAGTGCCTTTATTAGGCAATGCCAAATTGACAAACCTACCTTCTTAGCAAAATCAACTCAGTGGAACCTCATTGTGTTACTGCTCAATGCCAGGAGCCTAAATAAAAAAATACACTCCCTCCAAGCCCTCCTTACATTCAAGAATATAGATATCTGTGCAGTTAATGAGACATGATTTAAAACATAAGAGAGTACACAGGCAATGCACGGTTTCACTGCATTCCACACTTTTATTCCAGTAGCTGCACAGGCAAGGGCTTAAGGTGGTGATGTCTCAATATACATCAGCAGCAAGCCTACCTCTAGGGTGGTCAGACAGGATGATGTACAAAACTCCATACCATGTTCTAGCCAGCTATAGGTCACCCTCCATGTCCCAAGAAGCTTACAGTGCATACTTGGACCTACTGGAGGTGCTTGCCATCCAATCTAACAACCTACTCATAGGAGACTTTAATTACCCCTCTATAGATTGGGGATCATACATGGCCTGAAATCTACAGGTACAGAGACTCCTGGACTTTGTAAATACAAACAGCTTTCAACAAATAGTAGAGGCTTCAACTTATTAGATCTCGTGCTCACAAATATGGGAGAGTGCCGCACCCCCACCCCCATGTACACCCATAAAGTTGACTCCTTCAAAATCAACTCTGTAGTCCCATTGAAACCAATAAGAGTTAGGAACTATTCCAAGGCAAAGTACCCATTATTGGGTGATGGTTTGTCAAAATTCAGTTCTCCTCACCCCAGCCAATGCTGAATTGCTCTCCGAAACTGTGTACAGTTATGTCAATAGCTGCGCGGAGGCTGTTGTACCTACTAGAAGTAAGCTGAGAACTAGCCCCAGAAACAAACCACCCTGGTGGCATCCCAAATTAAACAAGATATACAATAAAAGGAAAAAATGATGGCAAAAATAAGGAAGGGTAATTCCCATAAAGACAAAAACTTTCCCATCAAAGTAAGCAAGCAACTAAGAGGACTAATTAGGTCAAGCAGAGTCAACTTTGAAGACAAGGTATCCTCCCAGATGAAAGATAACCATAACCATCAGATCTCGTTTGCCACCTGAATCATCCAGACATGCCCAAGAGCTCTAAGAGTTTTTCACAATAAGTGAAAGTGCTTTTATTTTAATTTTTCATACATTTGACTCTCCCTTTAGGATATTTAGTGGAGTTTATAGTGGTAGGGTAATTTAGGATATATATAGGTTTACATTTAGTCTGGTTAGCTGTTTAGTATTTTTTGTGGTGTTCTAAATAGTACCTTAATATCATAGCTTATTTGTTAGGATGGAAGTGTGATATCTCAGGATTAATATTAAGTGTTTGTGTAGTTGTCAATATTTTTCACTTACTGCATTGTAGTAGGTTTTCTGATGTCAGATAAACCTGAAGGGTTTAAAAGGTGCTCAGCTTGCGGACACAAAATCTCTCCCCAAGACCTGCATGCTCTTTGCTCTGTGTATGTATTGTTTAGCTGCTGTCCACCTGCAGGCTGATTGTGACATTTGTGCTACATTTAGGAATACGGTTATTCAA
This sequence comes from Protopterus annectens, assembly GCF_019279795.1. Classification (NCBI taxonomy): domain Eukaryota; kingdom Metazoa; phylum Chordata; order Ceratodontiformes; family Protopteridae; genus Protopterus; species Protopterus annectens. Next base: position 480,835,761 of record NC_056727.1, read on the forward strand.
GGCAGGAAAGCAAAGCTTATTATAAAAGGATTACTCCCCCCTCAGACAGGGTCTTCATCTTCTGCTCCTCCAGCTATGCCTTTTGAATCTAGGCTAACCTCACCATTCCCTAGCAGCAAGAAAGAAAAGAGGAAAGAAAAGGAAAGAGACAAGTCAAAAGAAAGTACAGAGAAAAAGAGAAGTCTACAGAAAAAATATCTGAGGAGAAAAAGTTGGAGAAAAAGAGATTTAAAAATTAAGGAAAAGGTCTCTGGATCCAACTAATTCTTGTGGTTTGGTACGTAAAACATTGAGGTAGTTAGATCCAACAGCTCTAAGTACAAGCCCATCAATCCTGTCACCTTTTTCTCTGGTACCAGCTTACCTTTTGTAAAGAGCTCTGGCTGAACCAAGAAAGCAGGTGGGGAACTCAAGTTCGAATCCACCACGACACTCAGTGCATCCTTTGACGTATTCCTCTCATTCTGATTGATAAGGACAGTCGGAACCTATAAACGTAAAAGGTACTCGACACTCAAGTTCCCAGACTGATTCTGACATGTTTCCAGAAAAAAGAAAAAAAACAGAAACAACTTCCTAGGAAACAGACATGCAAACATAAGCATTTAGATTCATCTCCTGAGCTGGTCACTGAAGAAATGGATTTGGATGAAGGCAAACATTCTCTAGGTCCTTCCTGGAAGACATTACTTTCAGAGACATCCTAGAATTGATGATGCAGAGGGGGGGGGGGGGGGGCTGGTCCAATAAAATCCCTTCTCCAGCTGAATCCATGTTCCTAGAAGCTTTCTGAACTAACTCATCTGCATGCAGGATGGTTCCCCTCCCCAGATGCCCTTATAGATCCCATGGCTCAGAGGGCATGAAAGGAGCTTTCATGGTAGAACCCACACCCCCCCCCCCAAAAAAAAAAAAGACAGGATTTTAGTGGCTCCAAAGGATAGGAAATACTGGACAAAAATACTCCCAGTAGATGCCATGGTAGCAGCAGAAGCAACGAAGAAGGAACTGTTAAAGAACTGTTCATCCCCTAACAGGGAGTCTAGGATGTTGGACAGACTAGGGAAATGGACTTATGCTTCAGCAACTTTTGCACTTACCTTGCACATTTGACTCGCTTTCCGAAGGACTTGACTAAGGATATTTCCAAGTCCCTTTTAGGTAACTTGCCACTGGATGTTCATAAAACAGTGGACACCCAGTTATCTACCCTACAATCCACCTGTAATGTAGCCATGCACCTACTGTCTAACACAGCAAATAGTACAGCAGGAGCAGCTGGTACAGGCATTACCATGCCTGGATGCAGCAATCCAACTTTGCAGAAAGCTTCAAGGCATCCTTTATTAATGCCACTTTTAATGGCTATACCTTGTTCAGACCAAAAATTAAAGAAATGCTTACTAAGAGTGAGCAGGGCAGTAAAATGCTGTCTGCCATGGAATCCATTTCTCCAGCCCTCAGGGATCCTATTCCAGAAATCAAAGGGGTGCTAACAAAATGTGGTTTAGAAAGTCACAGGGTTCTCACAAAAACACTCCTGAAGACAGACCACCCCACCGAGGCAGAGGGCTTAGGGAACTCAAATGGGCATCACCCCAGGGGCAGACACAGGCTACATAATCAGGGTTTTTGCAGTCCTTTCTCTGAGAAACCCTGACAAGGATTACCCAGCTACTGCACTCTGGAGACATTTGGGGGCACCTAACCTTCCACCCACAAGCCTGGTAAAATACTACTTCAGATTTTTGGTGTTAAGGATAATCACCAGAGGCTACACCATTCCTTTTTTGTACCCTCCACAAAAGAGTTTAAAGATTCCTGATGTTCTACACACTCATTTGGAATCTGTGGCAACAGAAGTTTCAAAGTTGTGAGAAAGAGAGTCATCCAACAGGTCCCCTCAGATCAGTAAGGATCCAGCATCTACTCCAAATTCTTTTTTCCAAAGAAAACAGAGGACCTCTGGACAGTTTTAGACCTCAGCCGCCTCAGTGGTCAAAGTTCCAGATGGTCACAGTCCATATTACCTCTGTTGAGGAAGGATGATTTGATGTGCTCTGTAGATCTTCAGGATGGCTACTATCATATAAAGATACAGAGACAGTTCAGGAGATTTCTCCAGTTCCAGCTGAGGGCCACTTCCAGAGATCTACTGCTACAACAGCAGACAATACTACTTCACCTTAAAGATCCATTAAGGATCACAGCAAATTATGCAAAAAGCCAATTGTTTCCCACACAGCAGATTGAATATATGGGAAGTTACTATCAACACAGTTTTTCAAAAGGCCAAACTTCCGGAAGCAAGAGTGCTGTCCTTAAGACTAACAGCTTCTCAGGTAATTCAACATCCCCATCCACAAGATAGGTTGATTTTCCATTTGTTAGGTCTGCTGGCCTTTGCCTTTACTTCCACTAGAGATATACCACATGAGAATATTACAGTGGACTCTCTCAGTCCAATGGTTATACAGTCTTCCCCCATGCCAAAATTCATCTATCTCAAATTTGCAGAGATTATATAAAGTGGTGGATAACCACCCAGTCCATCACTAAAGGTAGACCCCTTTTCCCACCAACTCACTAGACCACAATAACTATAGACACTTCCCTACTAGGACGAGGCAGGGGGCATTTAGAAGGGAAGACAGTTCAAGGTGCTTTGTCACCTGTAGAGGCCAAACTCCACATCAGTATGTTGGAGAGGAGAGTGGTCCTCTTAGCATTACAGGCTTTTCAAGACTACCTGCCCAAGGGTGTGATATCCATCCAGATGGACAATATGTCAGTGGTATGGAACATAAACAAACAAGGGGGAATATGAGCATACACACTTTGCTGGTAGTCCATGAGAGTATGGCAGTGGGTGGTGTTTTCCCATCATTTTGTGGTAGCAACGCACTTACCTAGGATGGTGAATGTACTAGTGAACAAATTGAGCAGGACGATCCTATTGCATCTTGAGAGGTCACTCAACCAGACAGTGGTAATGGAAATTTTCAGCCATTGGGACCAACTTGCTGCAAACATTTTACCTCATACCTAAACAATAAGTGTAGCAGTTAATTTGCCCTCATCCTTCCACAGAGGCAGTCACCAGGAGATGTTCTAGTCCACAATTGGCTTACAGGTCTCTTCCAAGCATTTATACCAATACTGCTAGTGCCGAAATTCAGTCAAAAAGTCACAAAGTGCAGTACCAAGGAAATCCTCATTGCTTCTTTCTGACCCTGGCAGATTTGGTTCACCTTCCTTTTGCCTCATTTAATATACTCACCCTGGGTGCTGGATCTCAGTCTGGATCCTCTGAATCACCTATCCAGATTGCCTCTACTAGATCTGCAAACCCTAAAGTAGAATGCATGGATTCTTCAATTCTGACAATAACATATTGAGACTTCCATTGCCTCTCTTAGAATCTCTAAAGCTTTTCTCAAGGTAATTTTGCTACTAAGAAGCAGAACTAGGACTCCAGTTCCTTCATGGGACATCACAGTCATGCTTCAGACCCTAACTCAGAAACCATTTGAACTGGCAGCCTCATTGGATCTTAAGTAGCTCTGTCTTGGAAGACCATTCTTCTGATTGCAATTACATCTGCTAGTCAGATTTTGAATAACAGAGTGTTGTCGTGCAAGCCACCTTTCTTTATTTTCATAATGAGAGTTACCATGAGCATAAAGCCTTCCTTTTTCCCAAAGTAAACATTAAAAGCAAAATTTAATCAGTCTATTGATTTCCCAATCTTTTTCCCCAATTTCTCAAACAAAGGAGACCATCTGCTGCACACACTAGATGTTCACAGACAGTACAGATTCTACTTACACTGTACCAGCGATCTAAGAAAGTCAGACCAACTGTCTGTATTCTTTTCTAAAGTAAAATTTGGAAGAAGTATATCAAAAAAATCACAATTTTTAAATGGCCTTCAGAGTGTATTTCCTTTGTATACAATAAATGGGGTATATCCCTACATACAAAACCAAAGGCCCACTTCACTAGAGCAATAGTTACTTATATGGCATTCATGAAGAGAGCCCATTGATGACATTTGTGCAGCAGCAATATGGTCCACAGTTCACACATTTATTTCTCATTACAAACTGGACATTCAGTCCAGAGCACATGCATCTTTTGCTTCCACTATAGTCAGGAATGTCCTTCCTTGATACCACCAAGTTGTTTATTAGGCAGCTTGGGAATCTGTCCCAAATATTGAATCAGAAGAAAATAGATAACATTGGATACAAAAGATATGTACTTACCATAACAATAGATCCATGTTGTCTCATTTTTGTCAGGTTCAAGATCCCTCCCTCTGCCCCCCTTCCAAACTGTCACCTCTAAACTTCTGGTGCTCAGACAGGCCTCAACCAAGATCCTGTCTGCTCAAAAGTTATTTTATTTATACTGAGGTATTTGTAAGCTTGTAGCCTTGACACCAACAGGTTTCTATAGTTTTTTTTCAGGAATAGATCTATACTTTGGAGAAAGCCAGCAAACTTGATCTGAGGTAGATTAGAAGGGAGAAGAGAATTATGGATAGGGGAGAAGTCAGAGCCTCATATCCAAAGCTCTGGAAAAAGGTGCCAAGGTCAGATCCAACAACCCAATCACTGAACAGACAAAAATGAGAACACGGACCTATCATTATGGTACGTACATAACTTTCAATCTGATGCTGTCAATTTTCATTCTTCCTCAGTGTATGGATCTGACTCGGACATTATTTTAGTTCATGGCCACCAACAAACTCTCGAGCTCCTTCTCTACCCATAATGTACCACCCTAACATCCCTTAGATCTTGTTTGCCACTTTAGAGTTCAGACATGGTCTCCTTCAGCTCTCGAGTTTTCCGTGAAAGACAAGTTATTTTTTCTTTCTAACTTTAACAAATTACTATTTCTTCAATTTTAATTTGAAGTCGAGTTTATTGACTTTTCTCCTTTATTTCTAGCAAAAATCTCCTTCCCATTACCTTTTTCAACTTTTATCAGCCATTTTTCACCATTATTGTGACAGTTTATTTTACAGCTTTATTTTTCCATTTTGGTGTCAGTATTTTATTACTATTGATATTTCTTTGTTTTATATTGCTTAGGACTGTAGTTTTTATCTTGAGTTTCTGCGGACAGGAAAGAATAAGCAGATGTTAAAGGCTTTACTGCTATCTTCTTTTTTCCGAAGCCATTGCTGGGACTCAACCCCCCCCCCCCCCATACAAAATGTAAAGACCTGTCAAAAGGTCTAGTTTCTCAGCTTCTCTAGTCCCTGCTTCTTCAAAACCAAAAAGGAAGAACAAGAACTGCATCCAAAGCTTTGTCCAATCTGACCACCAGTGGATCCAACCACACAGTTCTTCAGACATTGAACAAAAGAAGAAATAAGTTAATATTGAAAGGTTTGCTGCTAACTACCTTTTTCTGAGAACATTGCTAGAATTTTTATTCAAGGACCTTCAAAAGGTCTAAGTATTTAAATGCTTTGGCTTCATCTTCATTATAAACAAAAAAAAAAAAAAAAAGAGAGAGAGAGTCTGAAAGAGTTCAGATCCAGCCATCTTTGATCAGTCATCTCCAAGCTCTCCTCCAGATCTTTAATCCTCCTCAAATCAGATAGGTTTGACTCCTATCGTCGGATCCTAAGGTTTTTTTGATCTGACAGACATATTTTTTATCTTCAGACACTAATTAAGAATCCAAAGTCCCATAGGGCTCTTTTCAGATTCTAAGTTCTCCTTGGATCCAGCAGGTCTGCTGTAACTTCTGCATTAGATCCTAAGCCTTTGGATCTGACAGACATAAGTCTTATTACAGAGACATGGAATGATTTTGGATCCAAGCTCTCCAGATCCAAAGCATTTTCAGCCTCTTTTGGATCCTAAGCTTTTGGGTCTAACAGACAGCAGGTTGACTCCAGAGAAACTAGGAAATTTTTTGAATCCAGAGTTCCTAAGGTCCTCTTTGGATCCTAATTTCTTCTTGGATTTGACAGGTTTTGGTTGTTACTTCTACATTGGATCCAACAGACACAAGTCTTATTCCAGAGAATATGAAAGATTTCAGATCCAAAGCCTTTAGAACCTCCTTCACAGCCTAAGCCTTTGGCTCTGACAGACAAATTTTAACTCCAGAGAAGACCTAGAAAGACTTTGAATTCAAAGCCCTAGTGCTTTTTTGGGCCCCAGGTCCTCCTCATATCTGATAGGTTTGCTGTTATTTCTTCATTGGATCCTAAGCCTTCGAATCTGACAGACAAGTTTTATTCCACAGAATTTGAAAGATTTTGCATCCAATCTCTTTGTATGCAAAAAGACTTTAGAACCTACTTCTGATCCCAAGTCCTAATCGGATCCATGGGGTTAGTTCCTATGGTGATTAGTTCCTTTCCTTCCAATTTTCCCTTGCCTCTCAATTTGTTTTGTTTCAGGATGTGGATAAGATAATGTGAAATTTTCTGTGGCTCAAATCCACATGGGGACCTTACCAATTCCGCTTTCAAATGGATTTGTGAGTGTGTCTGCTAAGTCTGGTTTGCCCCCTTTTCCTATCCAGCCAGTGGTACCCCTCTGAGAGGTTTGGAATCAGATAAAGAAAGGTACTGTCATTCACTGTTTAGATATACCTGATTGTTTCTTTTTAGATACCCTCGGATCAGAGTTGTTCTGGAACACCAGATCTAAGAGTTTTATGGTTCAGTCGTGACCTTTTACCTTCCTTCCTTGAAAGTTCTGGTTCTGACTAATGAGGGGGTGAGTTTTTCCTGGGTTATGTCACTTTTATCTTACATGGTACCCAGGACCTATTTTTGGATCCTGCCCACTTGTACCACTTACAAAGCCATTCAATCCTGAAGTACCTTTTAAGAGGCTACAAGCAGATTTGATTAAAGAACTGTCTAATTCGCTTTCTAGAACCAAAATTGCTGATGCTTATCCTTATTAGTCTCTCTTAGGGTACCCTTACGGATGATATCCTATTTGTCTATGAGGTTTATCTTGCATATTGCAGAAGGCATCTCTAGGGCTGCTAGTTCAGGCATTTCCATCAGGAGACATGCCTGGATGTGCCTCACTGATTTTGTGCCGTCTTTCAAGTCATCTTTCGTCAGTGCTATCTTTGACAGTTCTCTTTGGTTTGGCCCCACAGGTGAAGACATAAAGACCCTATCTGCTGTGGGTGCCCCTTTTTTGTCCCTTCATTGTTTTGTTTCCTAGTAGCCAGTGGGGAGGTCTAGGTATGTGTTACAGGAAGTCTCAGGGTCCCTTACAGGACACACATGAAAATAGTTCACCCAAAAGCAGAGGAGAGCGGTAATAACTGAAAACCACCCAGTGGCAGAGGAATACTACAGTTCCGAGGGTCTAGAGATGCTTCTTCTATTAGACCCTGCCAGTGCTCCTGAAAGGTGGCCTCAATGCCGTCCTCTGCAGACCGTCAGGAATCTCTTATCTCTGCACCAGGAAGCATGTCTAATTATAACGAAGGATGCTTCTTTGCAGAGATTCTTTTGCTGAGATTATATCATTTCCTTTTTCTGTTCCACCTCCGTTACCCAAGAAACAGCTCAGAGTAATCCTTAACTTTCCGCTAGAGCAGTAGAATTTGTAACTGACTCAAGATTCTTGTAGTGCCTAAATAAAATAGGATATTGGTGATCGATTTTAAGTTTTGGTGTGTTGAACAGTACTGTTTGGCACACTTAACTGTAAATAGTCTTGGTTCAGTCCAATTTCCCCCTACTGAGCAGGACATCTGGGTGAGATCGACTGGCCTTCAGGATTAGTACCATCACATACAGTGAACAGACAATCCAGGAAGTAGTTACAATTTAGGCTGGGAGCCAGTCATTACTAGTTCAAAGTCCAGCCTTTTGGCGTAACCACAGCCCCAGGGTGTTCACCAAGTGTATTGCAGTACTGGCATCACATGTAACTTTGCAAGGATCCTGCACATTTCCATTATGGGACGACGGGCTCATTACCACTCCAACCAAGGTTTTCCTGGAGCAGATTTGAGATCAAGTGCAATAGGCATGTCCACAATTTGGGATATCCATCAATAAAAACAAGTCACAATTCTAACCGACCCACACGTTAGAGTTTATAAAATATCAGTGGGATTGATTCTGCAGTTTCTGGGGTCAATGTCAGTGGCATTAGTCCTATTTCCTTACCAAGAATAGATGCTATGAACACAGTGATAAACTCTCTGTCAACCTATGTAGATAAAGATAATAACTCAGGCAAAGGTTATCTTTCCTGGTGGATGCAGTCAAAACAACTGTGCTAGCCCGTCATTTCTTCTTTCTCTGACCAAGGCAGTAGTGACCATGGATGCTTCCCAGATTGGATGGAGTGGACAATTCCTGGGGAATACAGTCCAGGGCATTTGGACCCCCGAAGAGGCCAACTTACATATAATAAAGGTGTGTCAATGGGCAATTTTCTTCCAACCACTTTGTAATTCTAGCCCTTTTTTGAGGAAATTTTACACAATAGCTGTCAACTTGAGCAGCTCCATCTTACTTCTTCGCGGCTTGTGTCTCAGCACCAAAGTGATGGACATGGTTTATTTATTTATTTTTTGTTTCTTTATTCATTCAGTTATCATAAGGACAATTTTTCATTCTGTCCCCAGGAGTACAGACTCGAGGCAAATTAAATTGCATATTTAAATGAAAGAAACAATTTATGCAAACTAAACATGTACAGTAACAACAAGGTGGAAGAATATAAAATGTAGTAGGGACTTACAGTGCATCTTAATAAAGATTACCAGCCACATTAAAGAACAAGCCATCCTCACTGTATCTTACTGACCATGACTAAAATGGTCCTCCTTCCTTTGATCTCTCTTATTTTTTCTGTACTCACTTTCAAGTTTAAATCTGTCTACAGAACTTCTGTCTCACCTGACAGCCATGATTCATCTGCACATCTCTAGCCTAAAAATGACTGCATGTTTTTTCTCACTAAATTGATAGCCAGTCAACCTAGGCTTTCTTTTTTGCCCATCAGTTCCATTCTGTTACCTTCCCATAACAACTCTGTGCTAGGAACGTCTAAAGAAATTTATTGAGAAGATTTTTTTCTTCATTGAGTAGAGCAATATTGGGTAGAACCTTTCACAGCTCCGATACATTCTGTCCTTGAATTTCTAGCCAGTTTGTTTTAAGAGGGTGCTAGTTTATCGAAAGTCTAACTTCTACTCACAGCCTTTCTTGAATTTCTATGTAGATTTTCAGAATTCTTTTTTGGCTTCCTCTAAGCTTTGCAAAGCATTTTCTAATGGTTTTCTTATACCTAGACCTCATTTCAAAGATCCCACACCACCATGGGATATACAGTTGCTGCGGCAAACTCTGACACAGTCTTCTTTTCAAACTCAGCCAAATGTAATCTAAAATTCTTTACCTGAAACTCTATCCTTTTAGTTGCATTTACTTGTCAGAACATCAGGCATTATATTCTAAGTCCCCATCTTGTTTTTCCACATGGTTAAGAACACTTCACATACCGATGCTTCCTCCCTACTGAGGACAGTGTCAGAATCCAGCATTAACCAACCAAATTAATCTGCCATTATTTTTCCCAGCCTTTCCAAATAAAGGAAGAGTATATGCTGGGCTTACTAGATGTTTATAAATAATGGTGTTTCTACCTGCACATAACTAACAACTTAGGAAGTCAGATCAGTTCTTGGCTACCTTGACAAATCATAGAATGGGCAAGTTGGTCACAAATGTAACTGTAACCATGTGGTTGACAGACTATATTTTTTATTTCTCTCCACTAAATTGAATTTTCTCC